>NW_027523895.1:0-39192 GCF_052094955.1 Ictidomys tridecemlineatus | reverse complement strand
CCAATATTGCAGCTCTACCCAACACTAGTGAATGTGAAGTGCTATGTGCAATGTGACTTTGACTTGCATTTTCCTAATGTGTCTTGATTCTAAGTTTTAAATAAACACCATTTCTGTGTTTCTCCTTCACATGTGGAAAGACCCATGTATACACTCGAGTTTTGTGGATATTTTTAATGAAGTAATACCATATACGCCTTTTGGATCTGACTCCGTTCACTTAGGATGTTTGCAATTTTCAGTTATATTTTAGCTTGTATTAGTATTTTAGTTGATTCCTTCTTATTGTGACTGATTTCCATCTTATGAAAATGCCACATTTCTTTGTTCATTTCCCACTGGATAGTAATTTTTACTTTGTTTCTGTGTGGGTGTCGTACTGCAGATTGAACCCGGAGCCTCCTGCACACTAAACAATGTTCTACCACTAAGCCAAAGCCAAACGCTTTTAAAAATTTTGTTTTGAGACAGGTCTTGCAAATTTACCCAGGTTGTCCCTGAATTTGTGATCCTCCTGCCTCAGCTTCTTGAGTAGCTAGATTACAGACCTGCCTGGTCATTTTCAGTTTTTGACTAATATGAATAAGATTCGTATATGTAATATGAACATTATATATAATATGAACATTATATGAATATTCATGTACAAATCATTTGTGGACAACTTTTTTATTTATCTTGAGTTTGTAAGTAGGAGTGGAAGAGGTGGATCGTTTACTCCATATTTAACTTTCTGAAGAAGTTCCAGATCATTTTCAGACCAGTGGAACCAGCTTACCTTATTATTAAGAGTGGTGAATAAAGCTTCTGATTTCCTCACTCCCTTAACAACACATCATTATCATTTTTTTTATTGTGATGACCCTGGAATGTGTGAAGTGCTTCATCAAATGTGCTTTAGCTTTGACTTTCCCTGATGGCTAATCATTCTTAAATCTTTTAAAGTACTGTTAATTTGTCTCTCCTAAACATGAGGAAAACCCCTTGTATTATGGGAAATTTTAAGTTTTAGAGACTTATCTCTTTATCTAATACTTTTATTTTTATTTTTGTGCAGTAAAATACTACAAGACTTTCAAGTTTATTGTCTTTTTTCCATTTGTGCCCGAAAGAGCTGTTTGATGACTCTTTTTCCCCTACTTTTAAACTCCATAGCAAAAAATTTCTTTACCAGGTCATGAGCAGGATCATAAAATTAAGGGGCACAAAGTCATACAAGGTTTGGTAAGGGATCAGCCCTTAGCAGGAGTGGATCAGCTGAAGATAGTGGGGATGCTTCTAATATTGTGGTTCTGATATCTGTCCATCTGGCAAAGTATGTAACATAAAGGAAAAACTTCATATGCCGTGCGAAATCCATCCCAATAAGTGTATACCCACCCTGACCCTTTCTCTCCCTAGGGTAAAGCGAAGACAGTCTTGATGTTTCAGCCACTCAAAACTTCTTAGCAGAAATCTCACTCTGAACTTTGCTCACCCACATCCCAGAAGAGAGAGGACGCTGATCTTCTCGCTTCATGCTGGGAACAGGTGATTGCCAAGACATTAATGAATTCAACAGCGAATTAACTGCTCTCCATTGTTGCAGTTGAACTCAAGCCGTTGCCCTTGAGTTGTGTTTGCACACTGAGGAGTTCCAGAGCAGCTGCAGAGGAGAGGCTCGATGCATATTCCCAACAGGTCAGCCCAACCTCTATAAATGTCCATCACAGGAAAATGAATTGTGAGAGATCAGAGGATTTTGACTCCTTAATAAGACCACAGATATGCGACAGGCAACTTTCAGAATAACAGGTCCGTTTTGTGGTGAATGGAGACCAACAGGCAGTTTTACCAAGAGCTTTCCTTGCAGCCCAGGTGCTAGTATGGAGAGCAGCAAGGGCCACACCAAAACCAGAAATCTACGCCTCTCTGTGAGAGTTGCTGGTAAGTAGTTTATTTACCATCACAATTTTCAAAAACACTATCCCAGAATCAGGATATACCTACACCTTAAAAACATATTACAGAATATGGTAGATATTTTCATTATCATTTTGATGGCATTTATGTAATGACTTATCGTAGCACCTTTTCTATGTGTGTCTAAGTTTCCACAATACTACTTGTATTTCCAGAGTAGAAATAACTTCAGAAGTTATCACAAAACATGAGGGATTTAGCATGATGCCTCCAGTACTGTAAGAAAACCCAAAATATATCCAGAAACCCTGAGATGCCTAAATTCCTTAAGTGAGATGGTGTGTGTGGAAAATTACTTATGTTAAACAACAGATAATGCTAAGTGTTAATCCTCTGCTTTTGATGAGCAGGACAGAAAGGAATAATTTTTAGGGAGAAAGTATAGGGACACATTCCCATTATGATACAATATATCATAACAATAGACCTACCAAATATCTGTTTAAATAAAAATCATTATTGTAGAAGAAGTTATGTTTAGAAACGTATTCATTCACTAACTAGGGGTTTTTATCTTTATCTTACAACACATGGATGCTTGGGGAGGGGAGTTGCAAGCAATTTATTAACTGTAATAAATCCCTGAAGCTTGTGAGTAATCTATTTCATACACAACCACCCTCCTTTAAAAATATTATATTTTGGGGTCAGTCATAAGTGACTTCATTCTCGGTCACCTGACTTTGAGATGACTGATTGGGAAAGAAAGATGCAGAGCTGCTTGTTCGGTGGTAACTGAGCCTATGGTCTCCATAAGAGATATGTTCAGGAGACAGGAGACACTGAGTTCCTCAGAAGCCACTGGGCTATGCTGCCTCACTTATGCCCACAGAGGCTTTATTTTTCTCAGCAAGATATCTGCACCAGAACCACTGAACAAAAATGTCCTCTCGCCTTTGTCAAGTCTCTGTTAGATCCTTTAGGTCCCACACAGTACCGTCTTTAAACAATCTTTTAAAAACTCTGCTCCATGGATGTACTTGACAGACCTTCTTCATTCTTCAAACCTTTACTGAGTGCACATTTACACAAGGTGTTGCCCTAGTGTTTAGAACCCAATTGAGAGGCCCAACTAGAACCTGGAGGAGCACATATTCAAGATGGAATGAGGGGCTTTGACAAGTATTAAGTGCTCCATTCCCAGAGCTGCCCAAGCAAACACTAAGGAAAAATAATGATAATTTGTAGATTACATAGAATTGTTACCAAGTTTCCTGCACATATTGAGTTCATCTTCCCATTAGATTGTAAGTTGGTTGAAGGACAGTGTCGGAGACCAGCTCCAACAGGGGGTCTCAGGAGACGAACGGATAGTGAGGAGTTGGCGAAAGAGGGGGTGGAGAAACAACACAGACACCAAAGTGAAGGTGTTGATCCCAATTTTACTTGTGAAGTTGATCATATATACTTTTCATTTTGGCAGGCTTACAGTACTTTGTGGTTACAAAACAGGAATCATTATTCAAACAAAATATTACGTAGCTACAATTAGAATAGAATGTATTTTGGCTTATGCATAAGCAAGCATTTGTACTTTCAGTTCGAGTTTTGCTTTGAGCTGTTTCTGCTTAGTTAACTTTTAATAATAGTTACAAATATCGCAAACTATTGGCCTATACCTTGACTATTCTTTTTTGACTTACTGACTGGAACCGGTGCCATGGTTACAGCAAGTACTTGATTTGTTATTACTTGTAATCAAACAGAAGTATGAGCACAAACCATTGTTCACAGGAACTAGAACAAGTTGCCCAGTACTAAGCACTAATCTATCTTCTTAACATTAATTTTCCTTCTCTAGATTTAAATTTAATTTTTCAAAAACTTCCTTGACAAGAATACAGGGAGTTTTTCTTTAGACATTAACAATTTACACTCCACAGCTGAATAATTGCATTTAGAGCAAACAGATCTATGCTTTAGAAGTAGTTGCATTAATTGGGAAAGTCACGATTTTTTTTTATACTTAATGGTCATATAAGAAATCAAAACTATACTTATTAAAGGAATACAAAAACAAATCAGCCCATTCCCAGAATAATACTGCGCTCCTCCAGACAATGGACGACTTGCGCCATCCACCTCAGTAGGGCCTTGCCATTGCCTGAGTCAGGGGAGGGGTGCAGCAGGAAAGGGATCAGATCTTATCCTCTTTGAGTTTCTTAGTAGATCTGGCTTATGATTAAATTAGACCCTGTATAGGAACAAAATTGGTTTGAATTGAAACTAACCACTACCAAGAAAAGAAATTTTAAAATCCTAAATGGAAAAGAGAATTTTTTATTTTGAAGAATTTTATAACTAGAAGGCTCTGACATATCGTAAGAGGTAATAATTTTTCCTCCCTTTCCCCTTTATGCTAGAAGAAGCACAGGTGAAATAAAAAGAACTGAAAGAGCTGGCACAGTGGTGCACGCTTGTAACCCAGCAGCTCAGGAGGCTGAGGCAGGAGGATAGTGAGTTCAAAGAAAGCCTCAGCAAAAACAAGGCACCAAGAAACTCAGTGAGACCCTGTCTCTAAATAAAATATAAAATAGGGCTGGGGATGTGGCTCAGTGGTCAAGCCCCTGAGTTCAATCTCCGCTAACTGCCCCCCTACACCCCGGCCCCCCAAAAAAAGAAATAAAAGAGATGTTAAATGCTGAATTGAGTGCTGAATCTCCAAGACAGGAAGGAGGCTTTTTCCTGGTGAATTTGTTAAAATTTTAAACCTACCAGTTAGGGGTAAGGGCATCCCTGCATGTTAGGGGAAAGAGCCCAGCCTCCCCCAAAGTGTGTAATTGGACCTGCATCACTGGGAACACTTGGAACTCACTGACTGAGGCCAACAGTTTTGCACAATGACCTCTGATCTTTCCCTTGGCTCCAAGCACCCACACCACATGGAAGTATATGAGGACAACTCTGGGCCAGGCCAGATAGCTCATAGATTTCACAGTAATAAATTCACATTGCTACAAGCACCTGAAATCATTCAGATATTTTTTTCTGAATAAATTGACCTTGTACTGTGTGTGTGTGTGTGTGTGTGTGCGTGTGTGTGTGTGTTTGTGTGTTTTAAGAAATTTACTGGGCAACATGAAAATTGGATTTAAAAATTTTAATCATTGCTTGTGCTATTGAGATTAAATAGGAATGATTGTTTCCCTGATGTGCATAAGGGTTTTCATGATCACACCATTCTTCCTCGTTTTTGTCATGCCCATTTTTTTTTTCGTTTGAGGAAATAAATCCATAAGGTTAGTCAGCAAAACATTTCATTTATTGCCAAAGCAATAAAAAAAGTTCTTCTTTTAAGACTCTAGACTTATTTATTTTATTTTGCTTATATTTAGATTTTAAAATTAGTTGTGCTTAACTGAAGCACCGAATTTCTATTGAAATTTAAATACTTTAAGCTTCTTAAGGCCCTGAGATTTGGAATTTTAATGAATGCTGTGTTGGCCTATTAATCATGTGCAATGAATTATTAGAACCAAAGACAAGAATGTCTGGGCATTGAAGATAATAAGACAGTTTACTAATATATGGTATTATCATCAGGTAACAAAATATCACTACAAATAAGAGTTATTACATGATAAATTTTCTGAGTCAATTTCTTATTTTGTTTATTAAATCATAATTGTTAATACATATTAAATGTACAAATTAATGTACATTATGCAAATTAAAAGGATACATTGATGTTTTCCTACTTGCATTAGTATATTGTGCATTAATTTCAATTCTTTATTCTGTAAAATGGGGATAATAAGACCTTCACAATAGCAGTATGCACAACTTCAGAGATTGTATTTTTAAATCCCTAAACATTTACGTTTAGTTTTCTCTTTTACACATCCACAGACCATGTAACAATTTTCCATAGTAAAATCTGATGGAACTGCCTTCTATGTGGAATTTTATTTCTTTTTCTGAAAACATCTAGATATCTACCTATAAAAGAGATTGTCATATTGATCTTTTTGATACAGGGAGTTAAAAGAAAGTACATGTCACTGATTTCTAAATTACTTGAAGTTCATCCAGGTAGTTGATAGAGAAAAGAGAGAATGTAAGAAATGTCAAGTACATGTAGCTTCCAGCTCCATTTCAAAGTTGATTTATTGTAAATCAATGCTTATAAGGTAACCTCTTGTTTAGGGAAATTATTTAGAGAAAGCGATACCTACAACTGACCTAGATAGTGTGGTGTTTTTAGTCATTTCTGGATAACTTTTACTACAATTTTTGTTAACACCAAGTATCACAAGAATCCCTACTTTCTCTATTTTCTTCTCTACTTTCTCTATTCTCCTGGGGGATTTCATATTCACCCTTTTCTGTAACAGTTGCCTTCAAGACAATGACTCCCAAATCCACACCTGCAGTTCTAGGCTGTCTGTGAAGGGCATTTCCACGTGATTATCCCACAGATAACTCACATTCAACATTACTCAAATCAAATCAACCAAAGCCTCCTCTACATCTGCTATTCCTCACATATTCCTTTTTTCCTGAGTGATCCCAACAGCTAGCCAGCCTGCCCAAACTGATTTGTTGTTTTAACGTGTCCTCTTCAACTAGGACTTTAAAGTTCTCCATATCCTTCTCCATGAGGGCTTCAGAGATTTTCTCCCACCTTCAACACAGCACGTCTTCAGATACAGACCACTTAATTTTGATCTTGGCTTAGCACTCAGATCACTCTTTTGAACTAAACAGGTGTGTCTAAAACCTGGGGAACCAGGTTTCACAGTAATCGACCCCTGCTCCTTGGACTCACACGCAAAATTCCATGAGTGGGTCTATCTGCGTGTTCTAGACCTAGAGATCTGATGATTTTCTAAAACCCAGTCTATCTCCCTCCAGATGTCCCTGTTTTCATTCTGCACTCACCTGAAAGAGATTTGTGGTTTCCTATTGTTGATACTCTGCAATCATTGATGTCCATGCTCATACACAAGCCTGGCTTCCAGAGACACACCTGGGCTCTCTCACTCATGGCATGGTGGGGGGTGAGACGTTTTCCGAGGTTCATATTGCCAAGTACCTTGCTTAGAAATCAGGCCTGACACAACTTCACCGAGCCTAGTCCCGGCCCCATAGGCTGATACACTGCCACCTCCCCTGAAGTAGCAGGCTCCTCAGAATGAAGCAGGGCTTGGCAGCATCCACTAGTACTATCCCACCAGCCCCTTGAATCCTAGCTGGAGTCTCCATAGAAACAGAGTACATCTCTATGGAAATGGGCTCCCTCCTCCCGCCCCAGTGTGATGCAGCTCTCAGAGGAGCTCAATAGTGAGGGTCTTTCCATTTATAGCAATTATGATAACCAAGTGTTCTGAGCTTGCTGAGCCTTAGATGGCAGATTCCTGCTATATTCTGTGATATTTCTGCCATCAATGTTGCCTGAGATGCCAACTTGCCATCCCACTAACTATAAGACAGTGTTCTCAGTCAAGAGCAATCCCACAACCAACAACACACACACACACACCCATACACACATGCACACGCCCATCCATCATGGTGAGCAAGGCTTTGTATCTGTGACACAGACCGAATGCACCCACCAATCACATTAACTGCTTCAAACAGATCGTGATCAGGAAACAACTGATGTCACTTGTAAAATGTGATATGTCCTGGACTATCACTGTGGTAAAAAAGAAGTAGAGAAATGCAAAAAATGGGAGAAAATACTTAACCTCTTAGAGACCTATAAAAATATTTAGATGTGGTTCCAACCAATCCTGACTTAAAAATCATCTTAAAAAATGTTTTCACTTCTATTTATCAATTTACTTACTTACTTACTTACTTACTTACTTACTTACTTACTTACTGCAGGACTGGGGATTGAACCCAGTGGCACTCTACCATGAAGCTATATCTCCAGCCCTTTCAATTATTTGGGGCAAGGGGTCTTGTAGAGTTTCAAATATATGATCTTCCTGCCTTAGTCTCCCAAGTACCTGGGATTACAGGCAGGTACCACTCTTCCCCGTTAATTACTTATTTTTAAAATAAGGCTATTTTTAAATTTGAACTATAATTTGTACTCAAAGAATGCACAGATCTAAAGTGTACAGGTTTATAATACTTTAATAATATATATTAAAATATTTATAATATTTTACATATATATGAACTACCAAAAGTCAGGATATAAAACATTTCCATGACTTTAGAAAATTCCTTCATGCTTCAACTGATATCACCCCTGAGCTCAAATAAAAAAAAAAAAAGACCACCATTATTACTTGACCATTAGAGCTGTTTTGCTAATTTTTGAACTTTATTTAAAGGAAACATACAGTATATATTTTGTATCTAGCTTCTTTCCTCCAGATATTTTTTTTAGATTTGTCAATGTTATTAATGTTCCAGTATTTGTGTTTCTAAAGTAACTGAATTATTCCACTGCATGATAAACCGTGATTTGTCCTCTGTCCTTCTGCTGAAGGCATAATATTTGTTTTAGTTATTATGAATTTTTACACAAGAATTTTTGTAAACTGTGCATTAATTTCTTTAGAAATATGCTAGGAATGAGATTGTTTTGAATAGAATAACTACATATTTAACTAAATTAGAAATTACTAAATATTTTTGAAAAATAAGTGTATACACTTTAAATTTTACCTTGAGTATCTATCTAAATAGCTAGAAAGCATGTTGTTATCATCATTATAATAACCAAAAAGAGCAGAAGAAAATGCAAATTAATGACTTTCCTTGACTTTATTAGGGATGAAGATTATAAGGCAAACAACTAACCAAAGTCTAGGGAGAGATAAGCAACCAAAATAATCCAGGCATTTTTTTAACTATGGAAGAACCTGATACATAGGAGTTTATTTATAAAAAAAACTCAAGTAAAAAATGGTTAATGGATTGCTAAAGACTAAGTATAGACTGGTTTAAGAGCATAAAGACCCAGAGGGCTATAGAAATAAGATGTTTGTATTTTTTTTCTTTTTCTCCATGGATTTCACCAAATGCTCCCAGGAAGATAGGGAAGTATTCTGAGAAAGTGTCTTTAACGGTATCATTTCTTGGATAGGTGGAGGGACAAAGAGCAGCAACAGCAGCCAAAACTCCTCCCAGACCCATTTCCTGATTTTTTGCATAGAAAAAAAGCTGTAATCTTCAGGGGCAAGAGTAACAGAAACTGTTACAATCGGACACTCAAAGGAAAACGTTTGCAGCTATGGAAAGGAACAGGCCGAAATGTCTAACATCGGGAGGAATAAGAACTAGGCTCAGCCATATTGCTAGAAAGTGGGTCACTGTGAAGGCCATATCCCTGTGACTGAGTTTACAATACCTAAGGCAGGGCTTCGTGGAATCATCAGAAATCCCTTCTCTGTTTCCCACTAGTCCACTAACATGCATTGACTGAAAATAACAGTAGAATACAGCTGAGAATTCTTCAAGAAATAGATTATCTCTGGAGAACAGCGAAAATAGAATACACAAAAGCAAGCAGGGAACAATATTAACAAACTGAACTCAGCCATATAGAATAAGGATAACATTACAGTCAACTGAGATCAATCTCAGAATGCAAGGCTGGTTCAATATTCAAAAATTCAATCATCAAAATTTCCATAGTAACAGACTAAATAAAAAAATATATATATCATTTCAATAGATGCAGAGAAAATAAGAAAATTCAATATCTGTTTATGAAAAAATCTATAACTAAATGAAACTAGGGCCAAAGTCCAGTGGTAGAGTGCATGCTTAGTATGCATAAGGCTCTGAATTCCAAACCCAGCACACATACACACACACAAAAAAAAAACTACTATTAAAAAATAGACAGACATTTTCTAACTTGATAAAGGCATTGAGTAAATGTAATGTGCCAGACACATAGCTTATATTATCTCAAAACTTATTTCAGCAGTTGTAAAATGGACATCATTAATATCCTAAGCAAGGAACAAACTGAGGAATAGAGATGAGCTGACTTTTTCACAAACAACATTTAGTAAACAAAAGATGGATTTCAATCCACATTTATCTGGACCAAGAGCCTACTGTTTTACTATAATATTTTTTATTTAAGATTGAAAAAGAAACAGAAACTTTAGTTCAAAACAATGGATCACGGATTAGCATGGGTAACATGATAGAAAATCAGTAATTGTATCAATCATTTTTTTTCAGGAAATGTAATATTTGGTGAGGTAAATTTTATAATACAAAAGACGAAAAATACCTAAGTATATATCATTTGTCAAAATTTCTTGTATCTTATAAAACTTACAAAAATAAAAGTTTCTACTGAAAAAAGTAGATCAATGTATTTAAAAGCAGGTGACTTATAATTTTACTTTTAAGAAATAATCAGAGATGATCACAGATACATATGTATGAAAGCTTCTATTCCAATATTTATGAAAGTAAATGGAATGGAAGGTTTCTATGTTAAATAAAAAGGGAGATATTAACTTAATTTCACATTAGGAAATAAAGATTACAAGACAAACAACTAAATAGAGTAAAACAATATTGGGAAATTTTGTTTTGAATATTTTAAAGATAGACAGAGGTAGAATGGGATGAATGCAAAGAGAGCTTTGATTTTGTGACCTGTTCTATTTTTCTGAATAACTTTCTGCATTTTCTTCATTTTTCCACAATGAAAACTTATTACTTGAAATAACAGACATACAAAAAAGAATTCATCACCGTGAAGCACAGTGTTAGGAGGGAGATACTGCAGATTCAATGAGACACAGGGGTTGATAGCTGGTTGTGCATTTTGACCAAGTCTTCATTTATTCTTACAAAAGAGCACCCATGCAAAAGTGTGTGAGAAGTTATGCTCTCTCTAAAGTCACTCCTATACGTCATTTTCCAGAGTCCAGGCATCTCTGTATAAAATATTATTTGCCATGTTGCTGCAGATTAACAAGCCTGTTTGGGGTGCTCTCAGTCCATTCTCATCATGGTCTCTTTTTCTCTGATTTGTAGCTATGATACCATTGGAAATGAGCAATCAATCATTTGTCACTGAATTCATCTTCTTGGGATTTTCCAACCACTCCAACCTACAGGGCTGGTTCTTTCTACTCTTTCTGTTCATTTACCTGACCACTATCCTGGGGAACATGCTCATAATAGTGGCCACCAGGGTCAGTCCTGCTCTCCACACTCCAATGTACTTTTTACTCAGCAATTTGAGCTT
Organism: Ictidomys tridecemlineatus; assembly: GCF_052094955.1. Lineage (NCBI taxonomy): Eukaryota > Metazoa > Chordata > Mammalia > Rodentia > Sciuridae > Ictidomys > Ictidomys tridecemlineatus. The sequence goes on along the minus strand of NW_027523895.1, from coordinate 28,043 downwards.
CTTGGACGTCTGCTACACATCCACCACCCTCCCAGTACTGCTGGTGAACTTCTTCTGGGAGAAGAAGGCCATTTCTTATGAGGACTGCCTTTCCCAGATTTTCTTCTTGGTGGCAAGTGCTGGCAAAGAAGGCTTCTTACTGGCTGTGTGGCCAGAATGACTGTTGTGTGGCCACCTGCCGTCCTCCTCAGTACCCAGTCATCATGAGTGTGAAGGTCTGTGTTGGCCTGGTGACTGGGTCCTGGCTGTGTGGGCTGGTGAATTTGGTCACACACACGGTGCTGGCCATCACACTAACTCTGTGTGGGCCCCACCAGTTCAGCCACTTTCTCTGTGATACCCCATTGCTCCTGAAGTTCTCCTGCTCAGACACCTCTGTCAACCAATCTGTGCTCCACGTGGTCAGTGCCACCATGGCCCTGAGTCCCTGCTGCTTCACTGCAGGCTCCTATGTACTCATTACAGCAGCCATTTTGGGGATTCCCTCTTTCCCAGAGAATGAGGAAGGCCTTCTCCAACTGTGCATCCCCCCTCACTCTCGTGGTGGTATTCTATGGAACAGCCAAATTCCACTATGACAAGCCCAGAGAAGGCTGGACATAAACACCCTGGTCTCTGTGCTCTTCTGTGTGGTGAGCCCCCTGTTTAGCCCCGTCATTCACAGCCTGAGAAGCAACGAGGTCCAGAGTCCCCTGAGGAAGCTGGCTGAAGGGTGTGCATCCCTTTGCACGATCAAAGTCTAGACCAATCTTCAAACTGGAGTATACAGTCATCTGAAAAAAGATGCCTCCCAGGGACTTGTAGGCACCTGGTTAGAGAGTCTGTATCTGGAGCTTCAACTCCAACACCCGCTTTTAAAATTTCTGATACTCCTTTCTCTCCGCTCTTTTCACAATCACCCTTTTCCCACTTTCAGGTTAAAGTGTGTCGGACACCTTGTGTGGGTGTTCAGCACTATCTCTGTCTTTCTGTGTTCTCCCAACACCAGAGGGACAAAAAGTACGAGAACCTTGTTTCCCACACTCCCCTGCCTGCAGGCCTCTATTTTAGGAGGTTTTGTCAAGATCAGCCAAACTCTAGGCAGAGAGGAAGAAAGGAAAGGAAGAAAGCGGGTTCTTTTAGATTCCATAGCAGCAGCAGAAAACCAGCCCAGTAGAGGCAGGAACTAATCTCCTTGGTGCCAGGAGCTGTGTGTGCAGGCTCTTAGACAGCTGTTCCTGAATGTGGGTCACAGTAGCGTGGAATGAGCGTCTCTTTCCAGGGAAGTTAGGGTTTCCATATATTGGGTGGTGTCACCTGCCCTATTTTCTTTTTTCTTCCAGATCTCCCAACCATTTTATAACTTTTTTCTGTGTCAACTTCCTCTACCCTAAGACATCAAGAGTGGTTCTTCATCTCTACCTGACCATGGTAGCACTGACCACAATAGTGGTTTACATCAGAGATGGTTCTAGATAACAGATCTGAGGAGGTAGGTTGGATGTCTGACCTGAGGGAATTGAATATGTTGATGATGTCACAGCCAATGGGAAAGGAGACCTGATAATTCCTGGTGTGTAATGACCCAAAAGAGACTTTAAGTTATCGTGGCCTGAAATAAAATGTCTATGGAAAACTGAGCTTTGGAATAATACCATCGACCTTCAGGGTGGGAATGAACATTACAACATGACTACAGACTGCTGTTACTGACTGGAGTGGGAGACTTACAGAAAGAAAATGATAGGTTCAAGCATTATATTTCTCCTTCAAGTCAGGTTCAGATAATCAGAAATATTTTCTCTCTGAAAACTGATAAAGTTTAATATCAGAATAAAACATCCAATTCTCCAAATTGCTGAAGTACAAAGAATATTATAAATCCACAATTTCTCCAGGTCTCTCTTATGTCAAATAGGACATTAATGGGGGAATTATTGAGACCCTGTTAATTAGAATGGCAAAATACCAGTGGAATTAGACAAATCTCAGAGCCTTGAACCCTGAAATCTCCATTAACCCTCTTTGCTGTAAGAAGCAGCCCCTCCTCCCCAAGGAGACTAGCTTTCCCTAAATTGAAGACCCTGTGGTGACTCTACCTGGGCAGTTGTCTTTTTTTTAAGAGAGAGTGAGTGAGGAGAGGAGAGGAGAGGAGGGGAGAGAGAGAGAGAGAGAGAGAGAGAGAGAGAGAGAGAGAGAGAGAGAGAGAATTTTTAATATTCATTTTCTAGTTCTCGGCGGACAAAACATCTTTGTTGGTATGTGGTGCTGAGGATCGAATCTGGGCCGTACGCGTGCCAGTCAAGCGCACTACTGCTTGAGCCACATCCCCAGCCCAATTGTCTTTAAGATGCTCATCCATCATCCCACATTGTCACATTGTCACAAGACCCAACAGGGTGAGAGTGCTCCTTTCTCTCCAATTCTCTCCTTGTCACACTCATTTCTGTTTGTATTGTTGGTGGTTGCCTTTGTCACTGAAGTGAGATGAAATCTCAGGTAGTCTTGACTTGCAAGTATTTTCATATATTTGTTGGCCACTCACATATTTTCTTCTAAGACATGTCTCTTTAGTTCACTTAGTTTCCCATTTGGTAATTGGGTTATATGATAATTGGGTTATTTAATAATTGTGGGTTTGATGTTAAGTTTTTGGAGTTCTTTATTAATATTCTGAATATTCATCCTTTTTTAAAAGAGACCCTCATAAAGATTTGCTTCCTGTCCGTAGGTTCTCTCTTCATATTCTAATTGTCTCCTTTGCTGTGCAGAACCTTCTTAATTTCATGCCATCCTATTAGCTAACTTTTGGTGTTATCTCCTGAGCTTTGGCACCCTATTGAGAAAGTCATTGCCTCTGCCTGTAGGTTGGAGTATTGACTTTGTTTTTTCTAGAAACTGCATAATTTCTGGTCTAGTGCCTTTGTCTTTAATGCATTTTGAGTTGATTTTTTGCAGGTGAGCAATAGTTCAGGTCTCATTCTTCTGCGTTTGGACAGGGGTGTAGAAGGACTGTTTCAGAGAGTAGATGTTAAAGATTGGATTGCAAAAGAACTGTTGCAGAGAGAAGAAGTTGGAGACTGAGGTGCAGAAGGACTGTTACAGAAAGCAGAGTTAGGAGACTGGGGTGCACAAGGATCATTGCAGAGAGCAGAGTTTTCAGACTGAGGTGCATAAAGACTGTTGCAGAGAGAAGATGTTGGAGACTGGGGTTAAGAAAGACTTTTGCAGAGAGCAGAGGTTGGAGACAATGGTGCAAAAGGATGGTGGCAGACAGCAGTGGTTAGAGTCTGGGGTGCAGAAAGACCATTGCAGAGGTCAGAGTTTGGGAACTGAGGTGCAGAAGGATTGTTATGAAAAACAGAAGTTGAAAACACTCTTGCAGAAGGACCCTTACAGAGAGCAGAGGTTGGAGACTGCAGTACAGAAGGACTGTTACAGAGAGCAGAGTTTGGAGACTGGGCTGGAGAAGAACTGTTTCAGAGAGCAGATGTTGGAGTCTGGGGTGCAAAACGACTGTTCCAGAGAGCAGAGGAGGGAGACTGGGGTGCAAAACGACTGTTCCAGAGAGCAGAGGAGGAAGACTGGGTTATAGAAGGACTGTTTCAGAGAGCAGAGGTTGCAGACTGAGTTGCAGAAGGACTGTTACAGAGGGCAAAGTGTGAGGACAGGGGTGGAAAACGACAGATACAGAAAGCAGAGTTTGGATACTGGGGTGCATAAGGACACTTACAAAGAAAAAAGTATGGAGACTGTGGTACAGACGGACTTTTACAGAGAGCAAAGTTTAAAGACTGGGGTGCAGAAAACTGTTATAGAGAACAGAGTTTGGAGACTGGAGTGCAGAATGATTGTTGGGGTGAGCAGAGTATGGAAAATGGGGTGTAGAAAGACTGTTGCAGAGAGCAGAAGTTGAAGACTGGGTTATAGAAGGACTGCTGCAGAGAGCAGATGTTGGAGACTGAGGTGCAAAAGGACTGTTGCAGACAGCAGAGGTTTGAGACTGAAGTGCAAAAGGACTTTTGCAGAGAGAAGACGTTGGAGACTGGGATGCAGAATGATCGTTGCAGAGAGCAGAGGTTAGAGACTGGGGTGGAGAAGGCTCGTTGCAGTGAGTAGAGGTGGGAAACTGGGGTGCAGAAGGCCTCTTACAGAGAGCAGAGGTTGGAGACTTGAGTGCAGAAGGCCTGTTACATGGAGCAGAGTTTGCAGACTGGGTTTCAGAAGGGTTTTACAGAAAGCAGAGGTTTGAGACTGAGGTACAGAAGGACTGTTACAGAAAGCAGAAGTTGGAGACTGGGGTGCAGAAGGATTGTTGTAGAGAGGAGAGTTTTCAGACTGAGGTACAAAAGAACTGTTGCACAGAGCAGATGTTGGAGACTGGGGTGCACAAGGACTGTTGCAGAGAGCAGACGTTGGAGACTGTGCTGTAGAAGAACTGTTACAGAGAGCAGAATTTGGAGACTGGGGTGCAGAAGGAGTGCTATAAAGAGCAGAGTTTGGAGACTAGGTTGCAGAAGGATATTTCAGAGAGCAGAGGTTGGAGACTGGGGTGCACAAGAACTGATACAGAAAGCAGAGTTTGGAAACTGGGGTGCAGAAGGACTCTTACAGAGAAAAGAGGTTGGAGACTGGGGTGAAGAAGAACTGTTTCAGAGTGCAGATGTTGGAGTCTGCGGTGCAAAATGACTGTTGCAGAAAGCAGAGGATGGAAACTGGGGTGTAGAAGGACTGTTGCACAGAGGAGAGGTTACAGTCTGAGTTGTAGAAGGACTGGTACAGTGGGAAGAGTTTGGAGACTGTGGTGGAAAACGACGGATACAGTAAGCTGAGATTGGATACTGTGGTTAATATGGACCCTGACAAAGAACAAAGGTTGGAGACTGCAGTACAGAAGGACTGTTACAGAGAGCAGAGGTTGGAGATTGGGGTGAAGAATAACTGTTTTAGAGAGCAGAATTTTGAGACTGGGGTGCAGAAGGATAGTTGCAGAGAGCAAAGGTTGGAGACGAGGGTGCAGAAGAATCGTAAAAGAGAGAAGAGGTTGGAGACTGGGGTGAAGAATAACTGTTTTAGACAACAGAGTTTTGATACTGGGGTGCAGAAAGACTTTTAGAGAGCACAGGTTGAAGACTGGGGTGCAGTAGTTCTTTTACAGAGAGCACAGGTTGAAAATTGAGGTTCAGAAGAACCCTAACAGAGACCAGAGGTTGGAGACTGTGGTACAGAAGGACTGTTTCAGAGAGCAGTGGTTGGAGACAGGTGTGCAGAAGGATCTGACAGACAGCATAGGTTGGAGACTGGTGTGCAGATGGATTGTTGCTGAGAGCAGAGGTTGGAGACTGGGGTGCAGAAGGATCATTGAAGAGAAAAGAAAATGGAGACTGGGGTCAAAAGGCCTGTTACAGAAAGCAGAGTTTGGAGATTTGGGTGTAGAAGACCTGTTACAGAGAGCAGGGCTTGGAGACTGGGGTGCAGAAGAACAGTTACAGAGAGCAGAGTTTAAAGACTGGGTTGCAAAAGGATCTTGCAGAGAGCAGAGGTTGAATATTGAGGTACAAAAGGACTGTTACAGAGAGCAGAGGTTGGAGACTAAGGTGCAGAAGGATCGTTGCAGAGAACAGTGTTTTCAGACTGAGGTGCAGAAGGCTTGTTAAAGAAAGCAGAGATTGGAGACTGGTGTGTAGAACTGCCGAAGTCTGGCTTGGCACAAATCAAGAGCCACTTGTCAAAAAGAAACTAACTTTATTTTTAGAACTACAAATGCCAAACAAAACAGCTCCAGGGAAAAAACCCTCAGAGCCCAACTGCCACCACCGGCTTCCACAAGCCTCTCACCACTCCAACCTCTCAACCTCCCACAATCCTCCTGCTCTTGATGCCGATTGGCTGGGTCGCGTGGGCGGAGCCAAAGAAGTCCCCCAATGAGCAGCTCCGTGGAGGAGCCAATCAGCTAGATGTTGCTGGGGCCGCTGTGAGCCAATCATCAGCTGGCAGTCTGAAGGGCAGGGAAACAGCCCAATGAACATCACCAGAGAGGAGCCAATCAGCTAGATGTTGCTGGGGCCACTGTGAACCAATCATCAGCTGGCAGTCTGAAGCTTGCTGGCAGCTAGAAGTTTGCTGGGGCCCTTTTGGCTGTGGCTCTCAACATCTCCCCCTCTCTGTTTAAACAACAAGTATGTGGCTTAGGGACCGTGCCTGCCTTAGGTTGTCCAATACTACATATGGTCCTTACCCGTCTTCGGATGAGCTGACCTCAGGGCGTCAGCCTCCTGTCTTAGGTTGGTACCATTGTAATTGGATCTTACCCGTCATTGACTACCGGTCCAGTATACAGCCACACCTGTGGAGAGGTCTCAGCAGGGGGCGGTGAGTTTCTTTGCCTCACCTCTGTTGACCCCCAAAGTTTAGCTGAATGATCAGACAAGCAGAAGGGAGGAAGATATACCAAGTCAATTGATGGCTCCTTTTGGGAAAATTGTACCACCGATGATATCATCAGCAAAAATACCCCAACACTACCACAAGTCGCTGCACCAACAGATAGTTCACAATGCATACAAGTGACACATAATTCTGTAAGCAGTTCAGTGCAAGTTCTGTAAGCCGTTCAGTGATGGCTATTGCAGAAACTGTAGATTAGTTTTATCTTTGTCTTCACAGGCACAGGGATGAAGATAGGAATTCTGGCAATAATGGCTAAAGAAAAAATTAGGTAACATTCCAGAAGGCACTAAAAGAAAACAATTTTCTTAACAATTTATATTATCTTCATCGGCACTGAGATGAAGATAGAAATTCTGGCAATAATGGCTAAAGAAAAAATTGTGTAACATTCCAGAAGGCACTAAAAGAAAACAATTTTCTTAACAATTTACATTATATTGAAGAGAATTATTAAATATAATGAAAATGAAAGGTGAGAGTAAACAAACAGATCTGTTAACCTCCTTTTTTGTTTACATATTAAAACAATTCTTAACAGTTATTTACCCAATTTAAATTAAACCATTTAAATCACGTGAATAAAAAAAAATATTTGGATCCATCTTTTCATGAGCGCTCATCATATATGATATATGGAAATACGTACATTGGACATACGTACATTCAAACATATAACACAAATCACAAGTGTGCACATATAATATAATACATACAACACATAACATAATATTAAAGGCCTTATAACTTTTTACAGGTAAAATCTCTATTGCAATGTTTAAAAACTATATAGTCAAAAAAAAAATAGAACTGATCAGGAAAACATTAACCTAGGTCTGTATGAGCTCAAAAAAATAAAATAGAACTTCATGATATGGGAAAGGGCAATAAAAAAATAGATATTGAAAAAAGCATCCTGGTTCTGTCGCAGATGTAAGGATAGCCAAATTTGAGTTTTGGATATCAGCTATCATGTATTTGAGCTAAATCATCTTCTTTTTGGTCTGTAGAAATCGCTTTAGTTAATCTCTCTGGAATCCTAATCGGCTGCTGTTCTCCCTGTGAAAACACAAAAACAGACCACCGACTCCAGACAATCACTGGGTCAGGATTTTAGTTAATCTCTCCGGAATCCAAATCGGCTGCTGTTCTTCCTGTGGAAACACACAAACAGACCCCCGATTCCAGACAATTACTGGGTCAGGACCTTTCCATTGTCCTGTTAGAATATCTTTCCAAAGTACCTTGGGCTTATGTACATTTTTTGGACACATATGCCTTTCTGCAGCACTAAGTCCTGATGAATCCAAATTTAAAAAGTTTAGAGTAAAAAGGGTTATTTTAAGTTTATCTTTGGGGAATATATACCCCTTCCCAATTCCATCTTTTTGCTTTAATAAGTACATTTTAATAGTTTGATGAGCTCTTTCAACTATGCCTTGTCCCTGTGGATTGTATGGGATTCCTGTTATATGAGTAATGCCAAAATGATGAGCAAAATTGTTTAAAAGAAGTAGACGTATAACCAGGGGCATTATCTGTTTTTAACTGTTTTGGAATGCCCACAGTGGCAAAATTTTGTAAGCAATGAGCTATAACATCTTTAGTTTTTTCGCCGGCATGAAGGGAGCCCATCAAAAATCCAGAAGAAGTATCAACTGTAACATGCAAATATTTTAATTTTCCAAATTCTGGCAAGTGTGTGACGTCCATCTGCCAAATATGGTTAGGCATCAATCCTCTAGGATTGACTCCAAGATTAACTTGTGGTAAAAAGGTCACACAATTTTGACATTGTTTTATTATATGTCTAGCTTGTTCCTTAGTTATTTTAAAACGCTTTTGTAAAGTATTAGCATTGACATGGAATCTTTTATGAAAATTTATAGCTTCTTCTAGTGTAGAGAAAATATGTATGTCATGTGTAGTTTTATCTGCTAAATCATTGCCCAAACTAAGGGCTCCAGGCAATCCTGTATGTGCTCTGATATGTCCTATAAAGAATGGATCTTTTCTGTCCCAGATTAAACTTTGTATAGTGGAAAACAAAGAGAAAACAGTAGAAGAAGGGGAAATCCTACCAGCATCTTCAAGGGATACTATAGCATTAACTATATACTGGCTATGAGAAAATAAATTAAATACCGAATCTTTAAACATCACAAAAGTTTGTAATACTGCATTAAGCTCTACCTTTTGAGCTGATTGTTTGGGTACTAAAAATGTAAAAGTTTGATCAGGTGTAACTATTGCTGCTGTACCATTATTTGACCCATCAGTGAATATATTTGGAGCATTCATGATAGGTGTTTTTCTTGTCATTTTTGGAAAAATTACAGGATGCAATGACCAAAAAGACAATAAAGGATTAGATGGTAAGTGGTTATCAAATGAAACATTAGATTTGCACATTATTATTACCCAAGTATTTAACTCATTAGTTAATTCATCAGTTTGATTCATAGTATATGGAGTAATAATTTTATGGGGAGAAATTCCAAATACTGCCCTTGCTTTTTTTATTCCTTTGAGTATTAATTGTCCTACAGCCTCAGGATACCTAGTAAGAATAGTGTTAGGAGAATAAGATAAATGTATCCATAATAATGGACCTTCTTGCCAAAATACTCCTGTAGGAATATTTTTTGTTGGTAGTACAATAAATAATAAAGGCAAACTTATATCAATTATATCCAAATGCATATTTTCCATATATGTTTCAATGATTTTTAATGCCTTTCTTGCTTCAGGCGTTAACGTTCGGGGTGAATTTGGATCTGAGGGACCTTTTAGGATATCAAATAAAGGTCCCAATTCTCCTGTTGGAATACCTAGATAAGGCCTCATCCAATTTATATCTCCTAATAACTTTTGAAAGTCATTAAGTGATTTGAGTTGATCTACTCGTATTTGAATTTTTGGTGGACGGACCATGGTTGAGGATAATAGAACTCCTAAATAATTAATTGGAAAATTTAATTGTACTTTATCTATTGCTATCTCTAGATTATAATTTTTTAATAAGTTTGTAAGTGTGGCATAACATTCTAGCAATGTGTTTTTAGCTTTGTGTGCTAATAATACATCATCCATATAATGAAATATTTGTAGTTCAGGATTTTGATTTCTAAGTGGCTGGATTACTTTGTTAACATAAATTTGACATATAGTTGGGCTGTTAGCCATCCCTTGAGGGAGTACTTTCCATTCATATCTCTGATCAGGACCTTCATGATTTAGTGCAGGGATAGTAAATGCAAAACGTGGACTATCCTCAGGATGAATTGGAATTGAAAAAAAACAATCTTTAATATCTATAACTAAAATATACCAAGTTTTTGGCAAAGCAGACAATTGAGGAATCCCCGATTGAGCAGGTCCCATAATGACCATTTCATTGTTAATGGCTCTTAAATCTTGCAGTAATCTCCATTTACCAGATTTCTTTTTGATCACAAAAATGGGAGTATTATGGGGAGACACAGAAGGTTGTATATGTTCTTCCGCTAATTGTTGTTTGACCAGATCATGGGCTACTGGTGTCTTTTCTTTAGTCAAGGGCCACTGAGGAACCCATACTGGTCTTTCTGATTTCCATGTAATTTTTATTGTCTCAGTGGCCCTTTGTCAAAATCCAACCCATGTCTGTCTGTTCCTTGATCTATTTGTATTGGTGCTGCTATACATTGTTCTTGTTTTTCTAATCTTTTTCCTTTCCTAAAACCTTGTCTAGCCGTAATAGTGGGTGCATTTTGATTGATATTATTTGTTAATGTCAAACCTAATTGATCTAAGACATCTCGTCCCCATAAATTTACGGGAAGATGATCCAATACATATGGCTGTATAGTTCCTTCACATCCTTCAGGATCCTTCCAATCTAATACCATTGCACTTCTATTGGGATTAGTTGCCACTCCTAGGCCTCGAAGCGATTGAGTGGCTTGTTGTAATGGCCAATGTTTTGGCCATTCTTGACGAGAGATGATGCTAAGGTCTGCACCTGTATCCAGTAGCCCATTAAATTCATGTCCTTGAATATTTAGTTTTAGCATGGGGCGAGAATCTAAATTTAAAGAAAGCATAGCCCAATCTACACCTGTGGAGCCTAATCCCTTGGAACCTCTTTCTACAGCATGATTGGAAAATTTATCATGTGGGCTTGGTATTATTAGTAACTGTGCTATTCTATCTCCTGGTGAAATTACTGATATACCCTTTGGAGAACTGGCTTTAATTTTTATTTCACCTTCATAATCGGAATCAATTACCCCAGGACTTATCAAAAGTCCTTTTAGAGTAGAAGAGCTGCGTCCCAATAATAAGCCTACTGTTTCTTTGGGAAGAGGTCCTTTTTCCCCTGTGGGAGTCTGAAGTCTGAAGCTTGCTGGCATCTGGAAGTTTGCTGGGGCCCCTTTGGCTGTGGCTCTCTACATAGAACGACTGTTGCAGAGATTAGAGGTTGGAGATTGGCGTCCAGAAGGATTGTTGCCGACAGCAGAGATTGGAGACTGGGGTGGAGAAGGACTGCTGCAGAGAGTAGAGGTTAAAGACTTAGGTGCAGAAGGACAGTTACAGAGACCAGAGGTTGGAGACTGGGGTTCAGAAGGACTGATACAGAAAGCAGACCTTGGTGACCTGGGTGCAGAAGGACTGTTGCAGAAAGCAGAGGTTTGAGACTGGGGTGGAGAAGAACTGTTGCTGAGAGAAGATTTTGGAGACTGGGGTGCAGAAGGACTGTTGCAGAGAGCTGAGATTGAAGACTGGGGTGCAGATGAAGTAATTTAGAGAGCAGAGTTTGAAGAATGTGGTGCAGAAGTACTGTAACAAAGAGCACCTGATGGCGACTGGGGTGCAGAATAAGTGTTGTAGAGAACATAGGTTGAAGACTGCGGTGCAGAGAGATCATTGCAAAAAGCAGAGGTTGGAGACTGGGTTTAAGAAGTCTCTTAAAGAGAAAAGAATTAGGACACTGATGTGCAGAAGGAGTGTTGCAGAGAGCAGAGGTTTGAGATTGGGGCGCAGAAGTACTGTTGCAGAGAGCAGAGGTTGGAGTCTGAGGTGCAGAAGGACTGTTTCAGAGACCAGAGGTTAGAGACTGGGGTGCACAAGGACTGATACAGAAAGCAGAGTTTTGTGACTGGGGTGCAGAAATACCGTTACAGAGAGCAGAGGTTGGAGACTGCAGTACAAAAGTACTGTTACAGAGAGCAGAGGTTGGAGATTGCAGTGGAAAAGGACTGTTATAGGGAGCATATTCTGGAGACTTGGGTGTGGAAGGACTGTTGCAGAGAGAAGAGGTTAAAAACTGGGGTACAGAAGGACTGTTGCCAAGAGCAGAGGTTTCAGAGTGAGGTGCAGAAGGACTGTTAAAGAGAGCAGAGTTTGGAGACTGTGGTGCGGAAGGACTGTTGTAGAGAGCAGATGGTGGAGACTGGGGTGCAGAAGGACTATTGCAGAGAGTAGAGGTTGGAGATTTGGTTGTAGGAGAACTGTTGCAGAGAGCAGAGGTTGGAGACTGGGTGGAGAAAGACTGTTGCAGAGAGTAACATTTGGAGATTGGGGTGTCAAGGGACTGTTGCAGAGAGCAGAGGTGGGAGACTGGGGTTCAGAAGGATCATTGCAGAGAGTAGATTATAGAGACTGGGGTATAGAAGGAGTGTTTTAGAGAGCAGAGGTTGAAAACTGATGTGCAAAAAAACTGTTACAGAGAGCAGTGTTTGGAGACTGGGGTGCAGGACTCATACTGAGAGCTGAGTTTTGAGACTGGGATGCAGAAGAATCTTTCAGAGAGAAGAGTTTAGAGACTTAGGTGCAAAAGGACTGTTAAAGAGAGCAGAGTTAAGAGACTTGGGTGCAGAAGGCCTTTTACAGAGAGCAGAAGATGGAGACTGGTATGCAGAAGGCCTGCTACAGAGAGCATAGTTTAGAGACTGGGGTGCAGAAGGACTGTTACAGAAAGCAGAGTTTAGAGAATTCTTTTCAGAAGGATCATACAGAGAGCAGAAATTGGAGACTGAGGTGCAGAAGGACTGTTAGAGAGAGTAGATGTTGAAGACTGAAATGTAGAAAGACCATTGTAGAGATCAGAGGTAGGAGACTGAGGTGTAGAAGGACTTTTGAGGAGTGCAGAGGTTGGAGACTTTGCTGTAGAAGGACTGTTGCAGAGAGCAGTGGTTAGAGAATTGACTGCAGAAGTACTGATACAAAAAGAAGAGATTGGAGACTGGGGTGCAAAAACACTGTTATAGATAGCAGATGTTGGAGACTGGGGTGCTGAAGGACTGTTGCATAGAGTAGAGGTTGGAGACTTGGGTGCAGAAGGACTATTGCAGAGAGTAAAGGTTTGAGATTCAGTTGCAGGAGAACTGTTGCAGAGAGCAGAGGTTGGAGACTGAAGTGGAAAAGGACTGTTACAGAGAGCAGAGGTTGGAGACTGAGGTGCAGAAGGACTGATACAGAAAGCAGAGTTTGGAGACTGGGGTGCAGAAGGACTGTTGCAAAGAGCAGAGGTTGGAGACTAGGATGGAGAAGGACAGTTGTTGAGAGCCGATGTTTGAGACTGGGGTGCAGATGGAGTATTGCAGAGAGCAGAATTTGGAGACTTGGGTGAAGTACAACTATTGCAGAGAGCAGAGGCTGCAGAGTGAGGTGCAGAAGGACTGTTACAGAAAGTAGAGGTTGGAAACTGAAGTGCAGAAGGACCATTACAGAAAACAGAAGATGGAGACTGCGGAACATAAGGACAGTTACAGAGAGCAGAGGTTGGAGACTGAGGTGAAGAAGGACTGTTACAGAGAGTAGATGTTGAAGACTGAGTTGTAGAAATACAATTGCAGAGAGAAGAGGTTGGAGCCTGAGGTGCAGAAGGACTGTTGCGGAGTGCAGATGTTGGAGACTTGGGTGTAGAAGGACTGTTGCAGAGAGCATAGGTTGGAGATTGGAGTGCAGAAAGACTGGTGCAGAAAGCATAATTTAAAGACTGAGGTGCAGAAGGACTGTACCAGGAGCAGAGGTTGAAGACTTGAGTGCAGAAGGACTGATAGAGAGAGCATGGGTTGGAGACTGGTGTGCAGAAGGACAGTTACATAGAGAAGAGTTTGGAAACCTCAGTACAGATGCAGTGTTACAGAGAGCAGAGGTTGGAGACTGGGGTTGAGAAGGACTGTTGCAGAGATCAGATGTTGGGGACTGGGGTGCAGAAGGACTGTTTCAGAAAGGAGGTTGGAGACTGGGGTACAGAAAAACTGTTGCAGAGAGCATATTTAGGAGACTGGGGTGGAGAAGGACTGTTGCTGAGAACAAAATTTGGAGTCTGAGGTGCCGAAAGACTGTTACAGAAAGAAGTGGTTAGAGACTTGAGTGCAGAAGTACTGATACAGAAAGCAGAGATTGGAAACTTGGGTGCAGAAGGACTATAGTAGAGAGCAGATGTTGGAGACTGGGATGCAGAAAGACTGTTTCATAGAGTAGAGGTTGAGACTTGTGTGCAGAAGGACTATTGCAGAGAGTAGAGGTTGGAGATTGGGGTGCAGAAGATCTGTTTCAGAGAGTAGAGGTTGGAGACTGGGGTGGAAAAAGACTGTTGCAGAGAGTAGCATTTGGAGATTGGGGTGCCACAGGATTGTTGCAGAGAGCAGAGGTTGGAGAGTGAAGTGGAGAAGGACTGTTGCCGAGAACAGAGTTTGGAGACTGGGGTGCAGAAGGACTGATACAGAAAGCAGAGGTTGGAGACTGGGGTGCAGAAACACTATTGCAGAGAGCAGAGGTTGCAGACTGATGTGCAGAAAAAGTGTTACAGCAGCAGAGTTTGGAGACTGTGGTGCAGAAGGACTGATGCAGAAAGCAGAGGTTTGAAACTAGGGTGCAGAAGGACCATTAAAGAAAACAGAGGTTTGAGACTGCGGAACAGAAGGACTATTACAGAGAGCAGAGTTTGGAGACTTGGGTGCAGAAGAAGTGTTGTAGAAAACAGAGGTTGGTGACTGGGGTGCAGAAGGACCGTTGCAGAGAGAAGACTTGAAGACTGAGGTGCAGAAGGATTGATACAGAGAGCAGAGGTTGGAGACTGGGGTGCAGCATAACTCTTGCAGAGAGCAGAGATTGGAGTCTGACGTGCAGAAGGACTGAAACAGAATGCAGAGTTTAGAGACTGGGGTGCAGAAGGACCATTACAGAGAGAAGAGGTTCGAGACTACAGTACAGATGGACTGTTACAGAGAGCAGAGTTTAGATACTGGGGTGTAGAAGAACTGTTACAGAGAGAAAAGTTTGGAGAATGGCGTGCAGAATAAGTGTTGTAAAGAACAGAGGTTGGAGACTCGGGTGCAGAAAGACCATTGTAGAAAACAGAGGTTGGAGACTGGGTTTCAGAAGGATCTTACAGAGAGCAGAGGTTGGACACTGAGGTGCAGAAGGACTGTTGCAGAGCGCAGAGGTTGGAGATTGGGGCACAGAAAGACTGTTTCTGACAGCAGAGGTTGGAGTCTGAGTTGCAGAAGGAAAGTTACAGAGAAAAGAGGATGGAGATTGGGGTTCAGAAAAACTGATAATGAAAGCAGAGTTTGTAGACTGGGGAGCAGAAAGATCATTACAGAGAGCAGAGTTTGGAGACTGCAGTACAGAAGTACTGTTACAGAGAGCAGAGGTTGGAGACTGGGGTGGAGAAGGACTGTGGCAGAGAGCAGATTTTGGAGACTGGTGTACAGAAGGACTGTTGCAGAGAGCAAGGTTGAAGACTGGGGTGCAGAAGGACTGTTGCAGAGAGCAGAGGATGCAGAGTGAGGTGCATAAGGACTTTTATAGGGATCTGAGTTTGGAGACTGTGTTGCAGAAGGACTGATACAGAAAGCAGAGGTTAGAGACTGGGGTTAAGAAGGACCCTTACAGAGAATAGAGGTTGAAGACTCTTGTACAGAAGAACTGTTGTAGAGAACAGAGGTTGGAGACTGGTGTGCAGAGGGACCATTGCATAGAGCAGAATTTAGAGACTGGGGTGCAGAAGGACTGTTGCAGAGAGCACAGTTTGGAGACTTGGGTGCAGAAGGCTCGTTGCAGAGTTCAGAGTGTGGAGACTGGGGTGCTGAAGAATTGCTACAGAGAGCAGAGGTTGGAGACTTGGGTAAGAAGGCCTGTTACAGAGATCAGAGTTCGGAGACGGGGGTGCAGTAGGACTGTTACAGAGAGCAGAGGTTGGAGACTTGATTTCAGAAAGACTGATACAGAAAGCAGAGGTTTGAGACTGGGGTGCAGAAGGACCCTTACAGAGAGAAGTGTTTGGAAACTGCAGTACAGAAGGTCTGTTAAAGAGAGCAGAGGTTGGAGACATGGGTGGAAAAGAACTGTTGCAGAGATCATATGTTAGAGACTGGGGTGCAAAAGAACTGTTGCAGAGAGTAGAGGTTAGAGATTGGGGTGTAGAAGAACTGTTACAGAGAGGAGAGGTTGGAGACTGGGGTGCAGAAGGACCGTTGCAGGGAGGTGAGGTGGTAGACTGAGGTGCAGAAGGATTGTTACAGAGTTCAGTTGAAGGTTACTGGGGTACAGATGGACTGAACCAAAGAGAAGACTTTGGAGACTTGGGTGAAAAAGGCCTGTTACAAAGAGCAGAGTTTGGAGACTGAGGTAATGAAGGATCGTTACAGAGAGCAGAAGTTGCAGACTAAGGTGCAGAAGGACTTTTACTAAGAGGAGAGGTCGGAGACTGGGGTGCAGAAGGATTTTTACAGGGAGCAGACGATGGAGACTGGGGAGGAGAAAGAGTGTTACAGAGAGCAGAGTTTGGAGATTGGGTTGCAGAAGAACTATTACAGAGAAAACCTGTTTGAGACTGGGGTGCAGAAGGCCTATAACAGCGAGCAGAAGTTGGAGACTGGGGTGCAGAAAGACTGTTGCAGAGAGCAGAGGTTGGAGACTGGGTTGCAGAAGAACAGATTCAGAGAGCAGAGGTTGGAGACTGCAGTACAGAAGGACTGTTACATAGAGTAGATCTTGGAGACTGGGGTGCAGAAGGAATGTCACAGAGAACAAAGTTTGGAAACTGGGGTGCAGAAGAATCTTATAGAGACCAGAAGTTGGAGACTGGGGTGCAGAAGGACTGTTACAGAGAGCAGACTTTGGAGACTGGGGTGCAGCAGGATCGCTGCAGAGAGTAGAGGTTGGAGACTTGCGTGTAGAAGGACAGTTGCAGAGAGCAGATATTTGAGACTGGGGTGTAGAAAGACTGTTGCAGAGAGCAGATATTTGAGACTGGGGTGTAGAAAGACTGTTGCAGAGAGCAGAAGTTGGAGACTGAGGTGCAGAAGGACTGTTACAGAGAGCAGAGGTTGGAGACTGGGGTGCAAAAGGACCGTTACAGAGAGCAGAGTTTGGAGAGTGAAGTACAGAAGGACTGTAACCGAGAGCAGAGTTTGGAGACAGGGGTGCAGAACGACTGTTGCAGAGAAAATGTTTTGGAGACTGGGGTGCAGGAGAAATTTTGCAGAGAGCAGAGATTGGAGACTGAGGTTAAGAAGGACTTTTACAGAGAGCAGAGTTTGGAGACTTGGGTGCACAATTACTCTTACAGAAATCAGAGTTTGGAGACTTCTTTTCAGAAGGATCATACAGAAAGCAGAGGTTGGAGAGTGGGGTGCAGAAAGATAAAGGAAGAGGGCAAAAGTTCAAGACTCAGTTGTAGAAGAATCATTGCATAGAGCAAAGTGGCGACTGGGGTGCAGAAGAATCAAAAGAGAGAGAAGAAGTGGGAGACTGGGGTGCAGAAGGACAGTTACAGAGAGCACAGTTTGGAAACTGGGGTGCAGATAGAATTTTGCAGAAAGCAGAGGTTGGATAATGAGGTGCAGAAGGACTGTTACAGAGAGAAGATGTTTGATACTGAGATGCAGAAGGACTGTTACAAAGAGCAGAGGTTGGAGACTGGGGTGTAGAAGGACTGATACAGAAAGCCGAGGTTGGAGACTTGGGTCCAGAATGAACCTTACCCAGAGCAGAGGGTTGAGACTGCAGTATAGAAGGACTGTTACAGAGAGCAGAGGTTGGAGACTAGGGTACAGAAGGACTTTTGCAGAGAACAGAGTTTGGAGACTGAGGTGCAGAAGGACTGTAAAAGAGAGCAGAGTTTGGAGACTGTGGTGCTGAAGGACTGATACAGAAAGCAGAGGTTGGAGACTGGGGTGCAGAAGGATCTTACAGAGAGCAGAAGTTAGAGACTGTGGTACAGAAGGACTGTTACAGAGAACAGTGGTTGGAGACTTCGTTGGAGAAGGACTTCTTCAGAGAGTAGATGTAGAAGACTGGGGTGCAGAAGAACTGTTGCAGAGAGCCGAAGTTGGATACTGGGGTGCGGAAGGATTTTTGCAGAGAGTAGAGGTTGGATATGACGTGCTGAAGGACTCTTGCAGACAACAGAGGTTGAAGAATGGGGTGCAGAAGGACCGTTGCAGAGAGGAGATGTTGGAGACTGAGGTGCAGAAAGATTGTTACAGAGATCAGAGGTTGGAGACTGAGGTTAATAAGAACTGTGACAAAGATCAGAGTTTGGAGACTGGGGTGCAGAAGGATTGTTCAGAGAGCAGAGGTTTGAGACTGGGGTGCAGACGAACTGTTGCACAGAGTAGAAGTTGGAGACTGGGGTAGAGAAGGACTGTAACAGAGAGAAGATATTTGAGACTGAGATGCAGTAGGACTGTTACAAAGAGCAGAGGTTGGAGAATGGGGTGCAGAAAGACTAATACAGAAAGCAGAGGTTGGAGACTTGGGTCCAGAATGAACGTTAACGAGAGCAGAGGTTGGAGACTGCAGTATAGAAGGACTGTTACAGAGAGCAGAGGTTGGAGACTAGGGTACAGAAGGTCTGTTGCAGAGAGCACAGGTTGGAGAATGGGATGCAGAAGGACTTTTGCAGAGAGCAGAGTTTGGAGACTGAGGTGCAGAAGGACTGTAACAGAGAGCAGAGTTTCCAGACTGGGGTGCTGAAGGCCTGATACAGAAATCAGCGGTTGGAGACTGTGGTGCAGAAGGACCGTTGCAAAGAGAAGAGGTTGGAGACTTGGGTGGGGAAGAAATGTTACAGAGAGTAGAGTTTGGATACTGGAGTGCAGAAGGATCTTACAGAGAGCAGAAGTTAGAGACTGCGGTACAGAAGGACTGTTACAGAGATCAGAGGTTGGAGACTGCGGTGAAGAAGGAATTCTTCAGAGAGTAGAAGTTGGAGACTGGGGTGCAGAAGGATTGTTGCAGTGAGTAAAGGTTAGATATGACGTGCTGAAGAACTCTTGCAGACAACAGAGGTTGGAGAATGGGGTTCAGAAGGACCGTTGCAGAGAGCAGATTTTGGAGACCTAGATGCAGAAGGATTTTTACAGAGAGCAGAGGTCGGAGACTGTGGTGCAGAAGGAATGTTTCAGAATGCAGAGGTTGGAGACTGGGATGCTGAAGGACTGTTGCAAAGAGCAGAGGTTGCAGACTGAGATGCAGAAGGACTGTTTCAGAGAACAGAGTTTACAGACTGGTGTGCAGGACGACTGTTACAGAGAGCAGTGGTGGAGACTGGGGTGCAGAAAGATCGTGCAGAGAGTAGAGGTTTCAGACTGAGGTGCAGAAGGACTGTAACAGAGAGCAGTGGTTGGAGACTTGGGTGCAGAAGGACTGTTACAGATCGCATAGTTTGGTTACTGAGGTGAAGAAGGACTGTTACTGAAAGCAGGCGTTGGAAATTGGGGTGCAGAAGGACCGTTACAAAGAGCAGAGGTTGGAGACTGCCTTATAGAAAGACTTTAACAGAGAGCAGAGGTTTGAGAATATGGTGCAGAAGGACTGTTACAGAGAGAAGAGGTTGGAGACTGGGTTGCCGAAGGATTATTACAGAGAGCAACGGTTGGAGACTGGGGTGCAGAAGGACTGTTACACAGAGTAGAGGTTGAAGACTGCGGTGTACAAGGACTGTTGCAGAGAGCAGAGGTTGGCGACTTGGGTGAAGAAGGACTGTTGCAGAGATCAGAATTTGGAGACTGGGGTGCAGAAGATTCTTACAGAGAGCAGAAGTTAGAGACTGCGGTACAGAAGGAGTGTTACAGATAGCAGAGGTTGGAGACTGGGGTGGAGAAGGACTGTTTCAGAGAGTAGATATTGGATACTGGGGTGCAGAAGGATTGTTGCAGGGAGCAGAGGTTGGAGACTGGGTGGAGAAGGAATGCTATAGAGAGCAGAGTTTGGAAACTTGGGTGCAGAAGTATCTTAGGGAGAGCAGAGTTAGGAGAATGGGGTGCAGAAAGACTGTTACAGAGAGCAGAGGTTGGAGACTGAGTTGCAAAAAAACTGTTACAGAAAGCAGAGTTTGGAGACTGTGGTGAACAAGGATCCTTGCAGAGAGCAGAGTTTTCAGACTGAGGTGCAGAACGACTGTAACAGAGAGCAGAGTTAGGAGACTGTGGTGCTGAAGGACTGATACAGAAATCAGAGGTTGGAGACTGGGGTGCAGAAAGATCGTTACAGAGAGCAGAGGTTGGAGACTGCGGTACAGAAAGACTGTTACAGAGAGCAGAAGTTGGAGACTGGGGAGTAGAAGGACTGATGCAGAGAACAGATGTTGGAGACTGGGTTGCAGCAGGGCCGTTGAAGAAAGCAGAGGTTGGAGAGTGGGTTGGAGAAGGAATTTCACAGAGAGCAGAGTTTGGAAACTGGGGTGCAGAAGGATCTTAGAGAAAACAGAAATTGGAGACTGGGTTGCAGAAGGAGTGTTAAGGAGAGAGACGTTGGAGACTGGGGTGTATAAGGATCGTTGCAGAGAGCAGAGGTTGGAACTGGGGTGCATAAAGACTGTTGCAGAGAGCAGAGGTTGGAGACTGAAATACAGAAAAACAGTTACAGAGAGCAGAGGTTGGAGACAGGGTGAAGAAAGATAGTTTAAGAGAGCAGAAGTTGGAAACTGAGTTGCAAAAGATTCGTTGCAGAGAGAAAAGGTGGACATGCTGGTGCCAGAAAAATTGTTACAGAGAGAATAGGTAGGAGACTGAGGTGCAGAAGGACTGTTACAGAGAGAAGAGGTCGGAGACTGTGGTGCAGAAGGAATGTTGCAGAAGGCAGAGGTTGGAGACTGGGGTGCAGAAGGACTGTTACAGAGAGCACAGTCGGAGACTGTGGTGCAGAAGAAATGTTGCAAAAAGCAGAGGTGGAGACTGGGGTGCAGAAGGACTGTTGCAGAGAGCAGAGGTTGGAGGACTGAGATGCAGAAGGACTGTTACACAGAGCAGACGTTGGATACTGGGGTGAAGAATTATGATACAGAAAGCAGAGTTCGCAGGCTGGGGTGCAGAAAGACCATTACAGAGAGCAGAGGTTACAGACTGGCGTGCAGAATGACTGTTTCAGAGAACAGAGTTTACAGACTGGGGTGCAGGACAACTGTTACAGAGAGCAGTGGTTGAGACTTGGTTCCAGAAAGATCGTGCAGAGAGTAGAGGTTTCAGACATGAGGCACAGAAAGACCTTTAACAGAGAGCAGTGGTTGGAGACTGAGGTGCAGAAGGACTGTTACAGAGAGCATAGTTTGGTGACTGAGGTGCAGAAGACTGTTACTGAAAGCTGGGGTTGGAAACTGGGGTGCAGTAGGACGTTACAAAGAGCAGAGTTTGGAGACTGCAGTATAGAAAGACTTTAACAGAGAGCAGGGGTTGTGAATATGGTGCAGAATGACTGTTACAGAGAGAAGAGGTTGGAGACTGGGTTGCAGAAGGATTGTTACAGAGAGCAGCGGTTGGGAGACTGGGGTGCAGAATGACTGTTACACAGAGCAGAAGTTGAAGACTGCAGTGTACAAGGACTGTTGCAGAGAGCAGAGGTTGGAGACTTGGGTGAAGAAGGACTGTTGCAGAGAGGAAAATTTTGAGACTGGGGTGCAGAAGATTTTTACACAGAGCAGAAGTTAGAGACTGCGGTACAGAAGGAAGTTACAGAGAGCAGAGGTTTGGAGACTGGGGTGGGGAAGGACTGTTTCAAGAGAGTAGATATTGGAGACTGGGGTGCAGAAGAACTGTGTGCAGAGAGCAGAATTTGGAGAATGGGGTGCAGAAGGATTGTTGCAGAGAGCAGAATTTGGGGACTGAGGTGCTGCAGGACTCTTGCAGACAACAGAGGTTTGAGAATGGGGTGCAGAAGGACCGTTAGAGAGAGCAGATGTTGGAGACTGAGGTGCAGAAGGATTTTTAAAGAGAGCAGAGGTTGGAGACTTGGGTGTAGAATGACTGTAACAGAGATCAGAGTTTGGAGACTGGGGTGCAGAAGGATCTTTCAGAGAGCAGAGGTTTGAGACTGGGGTGCAGACGAACTGTTTCACAGACCAGAGGTTGGATACTGGGGTGCAGAAGGACTGTTCCAGAGAGCAGAGTTTGGAGACTGGGTTGCAGAAGGATCTTAAATAGAGCAGAAATTGGATGCGGAGGTGCAGATTAAATGATACCCAGAGCAGAGTTTGGAGACTGGGGTACAGAAAGACCATTGCCATGAAAAGAGGTTGGAGACTGGTGTGCAGAAGGACCGTTGAAGAGAGCAGAGGTTGGAGACTGGGTGTAGAAGAAATGCTATAGAGAGCAGAGTTTGGAAACTTGGGTGCAGAAGGATCTTACAGAGAGCAGAGTTTGGAGAATGGGGTGCAGAAGGACTGTTACAGAGAGCAGAGGTTGGAGACTGAGTTGCAAAAAAACTGTTACAGAAAGCAGAGTTTGCATACTGTGGTGAACAAGGATCCTTGCAGAGAGTAGAGTTTTCAGAGTGAAGTGCAAAAGGACTGTTGCAGAGAGCAGATATTTAAGACTGGGGTGAAGAAGGACTTTTGCAGAGAACAGTGTTTGGAGACTGGGGTGCAAAAGGATCGTTGCAGAGAGCAGAGGTTAGAGACTGTGGTGCAGTAGGACCATTGCAGATGTCATGTTTGGAAAGTGAGGTGCAGAAGGATTGTTACAGAGAACAGAAGTTGGATCCTGGGTTGCAGAAGGACTGTTACAGAGAACAGAGTTTGGAGACTGCAGTGCAGAAGGCCTGTTAAGAGAGTAGAGTTTGGTGAAGGGATGCAGAACGACTGTTACAGAGAGCAGAGTTTGGAGACTGGGTTGCAGAAGGATCTTACAGAGAGCAGAGGTTGGAGACTGAGGTGCAGATGGACCATTACTGAGAGTAGAGGTTGGATACTGAGGTGCAGAAGGACCATTGCAGAGAGCAGAGGTGGAGTCAGAGTTGCAGAAGGACTTTTACAGAGAGCAAAGATTGGAGACTGGGGTGCAGAAGGACTGTAGCAAATAGCAGTTGTTGGAGACTGGGGTGAAGAAGGACTGTTGCAGGGAGCAGGTGTTAGAGACATGGGTGCAGTAGGACTGTTGCAGAGAGTAGAATTTGGAGAATGAGGTGCAGAAGGACTGTTACAGAGAGCAGAGGTTGGAGATTGGGGTGAAGAAGGACTGATACAGAAAGCAGAGGTTAAAGACTGGGGTGCAGAAGTACCGTTACAGAGAGCAGAGTTTAGAGACTGCAATATAGTAGGACTGTTACAGAGAGCAGAGGTTGGAGAATAGTTTATAAAAGTACTGTTTCAGAGTGCAGATGTTGGAGACTGAGATTCAGAAGAACTGTTGCAGAGAGCAGAGTTTAAAACCTGGGGTGCAAAAGAACTGCCACAGAGAGTAAGTTTGGAGACTGAGGTGCAGAAAGAATGTTACAGAGAGCAAAGTTTGGAGACTGGGGCGCAGAATTACTGATACAGAAAGCAGAGGTTTGAGACTGGGGTGCAGAAGGACCATAACAGAGAACAGAGGTTGGAGACGGTTGTTCAGAAGGACTGTTGCAGAGAACAGAGTTTAGAGAATGGTGTGCAGAAGGACTGTTACAGAGAGCAGAGGTTAGAGAATGGGGTGCAAAAGTAGGGTTGCTGAGTTCAGAGGTTGGAGACAGAGTTGAAGAAGGACTGTTACAGAGAGCAGAGGTTGGAAACCGTGGTGCAGTAGGACTGATACAGATAGCAGAGGTTTGAGACTGTGGTGCTTAAGGACTGTTACAGAGAGCAGAGGTTGGAGACTGGGGAGTAGAAGGACTGTTGCAGAGAACAGAGGTTGGAGATTAGATTACAGCAAGACTGTTGAAGAAAGAATAGATTGGAGACTGGGTTGGAGAACGAATGTTGCAGAGAGCAGAGTTTGGAAACTGGGGTACAGAAGGACCTTACAGAGAACAGAGACTAAAGACTGGGGTGCAGAAAGTGTGTTAAACAGAGGAGACGTAGGAGTCTGAGGTGCAGAATGTCTGTTGCAGAGAGCAGATGTTGGATACTGGGGTGCAGAAGGATTGTTTCAGAGAGCAGACGTTGGAGACTGAGGTGCAAAAAGACTGTTACAAAGAATAGAGGTTGGAGATTGTGATGCAAAAGGCCTGTTAAAGAGAGCAGATGTTCTAGACTGGGTGCAGAAGAACTGTTAGAGAGAGAAGAGTTGTTAGACAAGGTTGCAGAAGGATCTTACAGAGAGCAGAGATTGTAGACCGAGGTACAGCAGGACTGTTACAGAGAGCAGAGCTTGAAGACTGGGGTGCAGAAGGAATCATACGAAGAGCAGAGTTTGGCGAAGGGCTCCAGAATGACTTTTACATATGGCAGAGTTGTAAACTGGTTTGCAGAAGGATCTTACAGAGAGCAGATGTTGGAGACTGAGGTGCAGAAGGACTGTTACAGAGAGTAGAGGTTGGAGACTGAGGTGCAGAAGGATCGTTGCAGAGAACAGAATTTTAAGTCTGAGGTGCCGAAGTACTGTTGCAGAGAGCACATGTTGGAGACTGGGGTTCAGAAGGACTGTTACAGAGAGCTGAGGTCGTAGGCTGAGGTGCAGAAGGATCATTGTAGAGAGCAGAGGTTTGGTACTGGGGTGCAGAAGGATTGTTATAGAGAACAGGCATTAGAGAATAGGGTGCAGAAGGGCTGATACAGAGAGCAGAGTTTGGAGACTGGGTTGCAGAAGGATCTTACAGAGAGCAAATGTTGGAGACTGACGTGCAGAAGAACTGTTGCAGAGACCAGAGCTTGGAGACTGGGGTGCACAAGGACTGTTACACAGAGCAGAGCTTGAAGACTGGGTTGTAGAAAAACTGTTGCAGAGAGCAGAGGTTGCAGACTTGGGTGCAGAAAGACTGTTGCATAGAGCAGAATTTGGAGACTGAGGTGCAGAAGGACTGTTACAGAGAGCAGAGTTTGGAGACTTGGGTGCAGAAGGACCGTTACAGAGAGCAGAGTTTGGAGACTAGGGTACAGAAGTACTGTTGCAGAGAGCAGATGTTGTAGACTGTAGTTCAGAAGAACTGTAGAAGAGAACAGAGGTTAGAGAATGGGGTGCAGAAGTTAGGTTGCAGAGAGCAGAGGTTGGAGAAAAAGGTGCAGAAGGTCTATTACAGAGAGCAGAGTTTGGAAAGAGTGGTGCAGAAGGACGGTTACAGAAAGCAGAGGTTTGAGATGGTGGTGCAGAAGGACCGTTACAGAGAGAAGAGTTTGAAAACTGCAGTACAGATGGACTGTTATAGAGAGCAGAGTTGGATAATGGGGAGCAGAAGAACTGTTGCAGAGGACAGAGTTTGGAGACTGGGGTGCAGAAAGACCAGTGCAGAATCCAGAGGTTTGAGACTGTGGTGGAAAAGGAATGTTACAGTGAGCAGAGTTTGAAAACTGGGATGCAGAAGGATCTTACAGAAAGCAGAAATTGTAGACCAAGGTGCAGCAAGACTGTTACCGAGAGCAGACGTTGGAGACTGGGGTGCAGAAGGATCGTTGTAGAGAGCAGAGTTTCCAGAATGAGGCGCGGAAGGACTGTTGCTGAGAGCAGATGTTGGAGACTTGGGTGCAGAAGGACTGTTGCAGAGAGCATATTCTGGAGACTGGGATGCAGAAGGATCATTGCAGAGAGCAGAGGTTGGACACTGGGGTACAGAAGGACTGTTACACAGAACAGAGGTTGGAGACTGGGGTGAAGAAGAACTTTTTCAGAGAGCAGATGTTGGGGACTTGGGTACAGAAGGACTGTTGCAGAGAGCAGATGTTGGAGACTGGGATGCAGAAGGATCATTGCAGAGAGCATAGGTTTGACACTGGGGTGCAGAAGGACTGTTACAAAGAGTAGAGGTTGGAGACTGGGGTGAAGAAGGACTGTTGCAGGGAGCAGGTGTTGGACACTTGGGTGAAGAAGGACTGTTGCAGAGAGCAGAATTTGGAGACTGAGGTCCAGAAGGACTGTTCCAGATAGCAGAGTTAGGAGACTGGGGTGTAGAAGGACTCTTACAGAGAGCAGAATTTGGAGACTGCAATACAGGAGGACTGTTACAGAGAGAGGTGGTTGGAGATTGGGGTGGAGAAGAAATGTTTCAGAGTGCAGATGTTGGAGACTGGGGTGCAGAAGAACTGTTGCAGAGAGCAGAGGTTGGAGACTGAGGTGCAGAAAGAATGTTACAGAGAGCAAAATTTGGAGACAGGGGTACAGAATTACTGATACAGAAAGCATAGGTTAGAGACTGAGGTGCAGAAGGACCGTTACAGAGAGCCGAGTTTGGAGACTGAGGTTCAGAAGGACTGTTGCAGAGAGCAGAGATTAGAGAATGGTATGCAGAAGGACTGATAAAGAGAGCAGAGTTTTGAGACTAGGATACAGTTGGACCGGTGCAGAATTCAGAGGTTGGAGCCTGTGGTGGAAAAGGAATGTTACAGAGAGCAGAGTTTGAAAACTGGGATGAAGAATGATCTAACAGAGACAGAGTTTGGAGACAGGGGTGCAGAAAGACTGTTGAGGAGAGGAGACGTTGGAGACTGGGGTGCTGAAGGCCTATTACAGAGAGCAGAGTTTGGAGACTAAGTTAAAGAAGGCCTGTTAATGACAGCAGAGTTTGAAGACTGGGGTGCAGAAGGATTGTTATAGAGAGCAGAGTTAGGATACTGGGTGGCAGAAGGATCTTACAGAGAGCAGAGTTTGGAGACTGAGGTGAAGGAGGACTGTTAAAGAGAGCAGTGGTTGGAGACTGGGGTGCAGAGGGATCGTACAGAGAGAACAGGTTTTAGACTGAGGTGTAGAAGGACTTTTACAGAGAGCTGAGGTTGCAGACTGAGGTGCAGAAGGACTGTTACAGGGAGCAAATTTTGGAGACCCTGTTGCAGAAGGATCTTTAATAGAGGAGGGTTTGAAGACTAAGGTACAGAAGGACTGTTACAGAGAGAAAAGGTTGGAGTCTGGGGTGCAGAAGGATTGTTGCAGAGAGCAAAATTTTCAGACTGAGGTGAAGAAAAACTGTTGCAGAGAGCACATTTTGGAGACTGGGGTGCAGAAAGATTGTTACAGTGAAGAGAAATTGGAGACTGGGTTGCAGAACAACTGCTACAGAGATCAGAGGTTGGAGACTGGGATGCAGAAGGCCTGTTACAGAGAGCAGAGTTCTGAGACTGGGGTGCAGAAGAACTTTTACAGAGAGCAGAGTTTTGACACTGGGTTTAAAAGGATCTTACAGAGAGAAGAGGTTTGAGACTGAGGTTCAGAAGGACTGTTGCAGAGAGCAGATGTTGGAGACTGCAGTACAGAAGGACTGTTGCAGAGAGGTGAGGTTGGAGACTAGGGTACACAAAGATTTTTTCAGAGAGGAGATGTTGGAGACTGTTGTTCAAAAGGACTGTTGCAGAGAGCAGAAGTTGGAGAATGGTGTACAGAAAGACTTTTGCAGAGAGCAGAGTTTGGAGACTGGGGAGCAGAGGGACTGTTGCGGAGTACAGAGGTTGGAGACTGAGGTTCAGAAGGAGTGTTACAGAGAGCAGAGGTTGGAGACTCAGGTGCAGAAGGATAATTGCAGAGAGCAGATTTTTCAGACTGAGGTACAGAACAACTGTTGCAGAGAGCAGATGTTGGAGACTTTTGTGCAAAAGGACTGTTGCAGACAGCAGAGGATGGAGACTGGGGTTCAAGAGGACTGTTCCAGAAAGCAGAGCTTGCAGACTGAGTTGCGAAGTGACTGATACAGAGGGCATAGTTTGGAGACTGTGGTTCAAAACGACTGATACAGAAAGCAGAGGTTGGATACTGGAGTACATAAAGACATTTAGGGAGAAAAGAATTTGGAGACTGCAGTACAGAAGAAGTGTTACAGAGAGCATGGGTTTGAGACTGGGGTGCAAAAGGATCATTGGGGTGAGAAGAATATGGAGACTGGGGTGTAGAAAGACTGTTGCAGAGAGCAGAGATTGGAGACTGTTGTGTAGAAGGACTGTTGCAGACAGCAGAAATAGGAGACTGGGGTGCAGAAGGACTGTTGCATAAAGCAAAGGTTGGAGACTGCGTTACAGGAGGACTGTTAAAGAGAGCAGAGGTTGGAGACAGGTGTGCAGAATTATCTTTCAGAGAGCATAGGTTGGAGACTGGGGTGAAGAAGGACTTTTAAAAAGAGCAGAGTTTGGAGACTTGGGTGCAGAAGGCCTGTTACAGAGAGCAGAGGTTGGAGTCTGCAGTACAGAAAGACTGTTACAGAGAGCAGATGTTGCAGACTGTGGTGCAGAAGAACTGTTGCAGAGAACAGAAGTTGGAGACTGAGGTGCATGAGGACCGTTACTGAGAGAAGAG
>NW_027523894.1:0-39192 GCF_052094955.1 Ictidomys tridecemlineatus | reverse complement strand
AAGCTTCCAAAAAAATACGAGTTGCCTGAAATCTCAGCACACACTTTTTCACCCAATCTTGATGAAACTTTCAGGTAATGATCAGTACACCAATCCCACTTGGCTCGCCAAATTTCGTTCTTCTAGGTGAAACCGTTCGTTGGCAGTAACCGGTTTCATTTTGAGGTTTCACTCTGTTTTCTCCTATAGGGATACTGTATTTGGAACTCTAAATCAAACACGGTTTGGGCTAGCTCTTTGAAACTTGACACAATAAAGCAGTTTCAAGTTCTATTTCTATGGTTTGTTTGCTGTTGATGTAACCCCAAGCAGAGACTGGCGAGAATCACTTTCATGGAAAGGGCCTGCCAAGCTTCCCAAAAACTACGAGTTGCCTGAAATCTCAGCACACACTTTTTCACCCAATCTTGATGAAACTTTCAGGTAATGATCAGTACACCAATCCCACTTGGCTCGCCAAATTTCGTTCTTCTAGGTGAAACCGTTCGTTGGCAGTAACCGGTTTCATTTTGAGGTTTCACTCTGTTTTCTCCTATAGAGATACATGTATTTGGAACTCTAAATCAAACACGGTTTGTGCTAGCTCTTTGAAACTTGACACCATAAAGCAGTTTCAAGTTCTATCTCTATGGTTTGTTTGCTTTTGATGTAGCCCTAAGCAGAGAATGGGGAGAATCACTTTCATAGAAAGGGTCTGCCAAGCTTCCAAAAAACTACGAGTTGCCTGAAATCTCAGCACACACTTTTTCACCCAATCTTGATGAAACGTTCAGGTAATGATCAGTACACCAATCCCACTTGGCTCGCCAATTTCGTTCTTCTAGGTGAAACCGTTCGATGGCAGTAACCGGTTTCATTTTGAGGTTTCACTCTGTTTTCTCCTATAGGGATACATGTATTTGGAACTCTAAATCAAACACGGTTTGTCCTAGCTCTTTGAAACTTGACACCATAAAGCAGTTTCAAGTTCTATCTCTATGGTTTGTTTGCTGTTGATGTAGCCCTACACAGAGACTTGCGAGAATCACTTTCATGGAAAGGGCCTGCCAAGCTTCCCAAAAACTACGAGTTGCCTGAAATCTCAGCACACACTTTTTCACCCAATCTTGATGAAACTTTCAGGTAATGATCAGTACACCAATCCCACTTGGCTCGCCAAATTTCGTTCTTCTAGGTGAAACCGTTCGTTGGCAGGAACCGGTTTCATTTTGAGGTTTCACTCTGTTTTCTCCTATAGGGATACATGTATTTGGAACTCTAAATCAAACACGGTTTGTGCTAGCTCTTTGAAACTTGACACCATAAAGCAGTTTCAAGTTCTATCTCTATGGTTTGTTTGCTGTTGATGTAGCCCTACACAGAGACTTGCGAGAATCACTTTCATGGAAAGGGCCTGCCAAGCTTCCCAAAAACTACGAGTTGCCTGAAATCTCAGCACACACTTTTTCACCCAATTTTGATGAAACTTTCAGGTAATGATCAGTACACCAATCCCACTTGGCTCGCCAAATTTCGTTCTTCTAGGTGAAACCGTTCGTTGGCAGTAACCGGTTTCATTTTGAGGTTTCACTCTGTTTTCTCCTATAGGGATACATGTATTTGGAACTCTAAATCAAACACGGTTTGTGCTAGCTCTTTGAAACTTGACACCATAAAGCAGTTTCAAGTTCTATCTCTATGGTTTGTTTGCTGTTGATGTAGCCCTAAGCAGAGACTGGCGAGAATCAGATTCATGGAAAGGGTTTGCCAAGCTTCCAAAAAACTACGAGTTGCCTGAAATCTCAGCACACACTTTTTCACCCAATCTTGATGAAACTTTCAGGTAATGATCAGTACACCAATCCCACTTGGCTCGCCAAATTTCGTTCTTCTAGGTGAAACCGTTCGTTGGCAGTAACCGGTTTCATTTTGAGGTTTCACTCTGTTTTCTCCTATAGGGATGCATGTATTTGGAACTCTAAATCAAACACGGTTTGAGCTAGCTCTTTCAAACTTGACACCATAAAGCAGTTTCAAGTTCTATCTCTATGGTTTGTTTGCTGTTGATGTAGCGCTAAGCAGAGACTGGCGAGAATCACTTTCATGGAAATGGCCTGCCAAGCATCCAGAAAACTACGAGTTGCCTGAAATCTCAGCACACACTTTTTCACCCAATCTTGATGAAACTTTCAGGTAATGATCAGTACACCAATCCCACTTGGCTCGCCAAATTTCGTTCTTCTAGGTGAAACCGTTCGTTGGCAGTAACCGGTTTCATTTTGAGGTTTCACTCTGTTTTCTCCTATAGGGATACATGTATTTGGAACTCTAAATCAAACACGGTTTGTGCTAGCTCTTTGAAACTTGACACAATAAAGCAGTTTCAAGTTCTATTTCTATGGCTTGTTTGCTGTTGATGTAACCCCAAGCAAAGACTGGCGAGAATTACTTTCATGGAAAGGGCCTGCCAAGCTTCCAAAAAACTACGAGTTGCCTGAAATCTCAGCACACACTTTTTCACCCAATCTTGATGAAACTTTCAGGTAATGATCAGTACACCAATCCCACTTGGCTCGCCAAATTTCGTTCTTCTAGGTGAAACCGTTCGTTGGCAGTAACCGGTTTCATTTTGAGGTTTCACTCTGTTTTCTCCTATAGAGATACATGTATTTGGAACTCTAAATCAAACACGGTTTGTGCTAGCTCTTTGAAACTTGACACCATAAAGCAGTTTCAAGTTCTATCTCTATGGTTTGTTTGCTTTTGATGTAGCCCTAAGCAGAGAATGGGGAGAATCACTTTCATGGAAAGGGTCTGCCAAGCTTCCAAAAAACTACGAGTTGCCTGAAATCTCAGCACACACTTTTTCACCCAATCTTGATGAAACGTTCAGGTAATGATCAGTACACCAATCCCACTTGGCTCGCCAAATTTCGTTCTTCTAGGTGAAACCGTTCGTTGGCAGTAACCGGTTTCATTTTGAGGTTTCACTCTGTTTTCTCCTATAGGGATTCATGTATTTGGAACTCTAAATCAAACACGGTTTGTGCTAGCTCTTTGAAACTTGACACCATAAAGCAGTTTCAAGTTCTATCTCTATGGTTTGTTTGCTGTTGATGTAGCCCTACACAGAGACTTGCGAGAATCACTTTCATGGAAAGGGCCTGCCAAGCTTCCCAAAAACTACGAGTTGCCTGAAATCTCAGCACACACTTTTTCACCCAATCTTTATGAAACTTTCAGGTAATGATCAGTACACCAATCCCACTTGGCTCGCCAAATTTCGTTCTTCTAGGTGAAACCGTTCGTTGGCAGGAACCGGTTTCATTTTGAGGTTTCACTCTGTTTTCTCCTATAGGGATACATGTATTTGGAACTCTAAATCAAACACGGTTTGTGCTAGCTCTTTGAAACTTGACACCATAAAGCAGTTTCAAGTTCTATCTCTATGGTTTGTTTGCTGTTGATGTAGCCCTACACAGAGACTTGCGAGAATCACTTTCATGGAAAGGGCCTGCCAAGCTTCCCAAAAACTACGAGTTGCCTGAAATCTCAGCACACACTTTTTCACCCAATCTTGATGAAACTTTCAGGTAATGATCAGTACACCAATCCCACTTGGCTCGCCAAAATTTCGTTCTTCTAGGTGAAACCGTTCCTTGGCAGGAACCGGTTTCATTTTGAGGTTTCACTCTGTTTTTTCCTATAGGGATACATGTATTTGAAACTCTAAATCAAACACGGTTTGTGCTAGCTCTTTGAAACTTGACACCATAAAGCAGTTTCAAGTTCTATCTCTATGGTTTGTTTGTTGTTGATGTAGCCCTAAGCAGAGACTGGCGAGAATCACTTTCATGGAAAGGGCCTGACAAGCTTCCAAAAAAATACGAGTTGCCTTAAATCTCAGCACACACTTTTTCACCCAATCTTGATGAAACTTTCAGGTAATGATCAGTACACCAATCCCACTTGGCTCACCAAATTTCGTTCTTCTAGGTGAAACCGTTCGTTGGCAGTAACCGGTTTCATTTTGAGGTTTCACTCTGTTTTCTCCTATAGGGATACATGTATTTGGAACTCTAAATCAAACACGGTTTGTGCTAGCTCTTTGAAACTTGACACTATAAAGCAGTTTCAAGTTCTATTTCTATGGTTTGTTTGCAGTTGATGTAACCCCAAGCAGAGACTGGCGAGAATCACTTTCATGGAAAGGGCCTGCCAAGCTTCCAAAAAACTACGAGTTGCCTGAAATCTCAGCACACACTTTTTCACCCAATCTTGATGAAACTTTCAGGTAATGATCAGTACACCAATCCCACTTGGCTCGCCAAATTTCGTTCTTCTAGGTGAAACCGTTCGTTGGCAGTAACCGGTTTCATTTTGAGGTTTCACTCTGTTTTCTCCTATAGGGATACATGTATTTGGAACTCTAAATCAAACACGGTTTGAGCTAGCTCTTTCAAACTTGACACCATAAAGCAGTTTCAAGTTCTATCTCTATGGTTTGTTTGCTGTTGATGTAGCGCTAAGCAGAGACTGGCGAGAATCACTTTCATGGAAATGGCCTGCCAAGCTTCCAGAAAACTACGAGTTGCCTGAAATCTCAGCACACACTTTTTCACCCAATCTTGATGAAACTTTCAGGTAATGATCAGTACACCAATCCCACTTGGCTCGCCAAATTTCGTTCTTCTAGGTGA
The DNA here is from genome assembly GCF_052094955.1 of Ictidomys tridecemlineatus. Taxonomy (NCBI): domain Eukaryota; kingdom Metazoa; phylum Chordata; class Mammalia; order Rodentia; family Sciuridae; genus Ictidomys; species Ictidomys tridecemlineatus. Next base: position 34,513 of record NW_027523894.1, on the reverse strand, counting down.
AACCGTTCCTTGGCAGGAACCGGTTTCATTTTGAGGTTTCACTCTGTTTTTTCCTATAGGGATACATGTATTTGAAACTCTAAATCAAACACGGTTTGTGCTAGCTCTTTGAAACTTGACACCATAAAGCAGTTTCAAGTTCTATCTCTATGGTTTGTTTGTTGTTGATGTAGCCCTAAGCAGAGACTGGCGAGAATCACTTTCATGGAAAGGGCCTGACAAGCTTCCAAAAAAATACGAGTTGCCTGAAATCTCAGCACACACTTTTTCACCCAATCTTGATGAAACTTTCAGGTAATGATCAGTACACCAATCCCACTTGGCTCGCCAAATTTCGTTCTTCTAGGTGAAACCGTTCGTTGGCAGTAACCGGTTTCATTTTGAGGTTTCACTCTGTTTTCTCCTATAGGGATACTGTATTTGGAACTCTAAATCAAACACGGTTTGGGCTAGCTCTTTGAAACTTGACACTATAAAGCAGTTTCAAGTTCTATTTCTATGGTTTGTTTGCAGTTGATGTAACCCCAAGCAGAGACTGGCGAGAATCACTTTCATGGAAAGGGCCTGCCAAGCTTCCAAAAAACTACGAGTTGCCTGAAATCTCAGCACACACTTTTTCACCCAATCTTGATGAAACTTTCAGGTAATGATCAGTACACCAATCCCACTTGGCTCGCCAAATTTCGTTCTTCTAGGTGAAACCGTTCGTTGGCAGTAACCGGTTTCATTTTGAGGTTTCACTCTGTTTTCTCCTATAGGGATACATGTATTTGGAACTCTAAATCAAACACGGTTTGAGCTAGCTCTTTCAAACTTGACACCATAAAGCAGTTTCAAGTTCTATCTCTACGGTTTGTTTGCTGTTGATGTAGCGCTAAGCAGAGACTGGCGAGAATCACTTTCATGGAAATGGCCTGCCAAGCTTCCAGAAAACTACGAGTTGCCTGAAATCTCAGCACACACTTTTTCACCCAATCTTGATGAAACTTTCAGGTAATGATCAGTACACCAATCCCACTTGGCTCGCCAAATTTCGTTCTTCTAGGTGAAACCGTTCCTTGGCAGGAACCGGTTTCATTTTGAGGTTTCACTCTGTTTTTTCCTATAGGGATACATGTATTTGAAACTCTAAATCAAACACGGTTTGTGCTAGCTCTTTGAAACTTGACACCATAAAGCAGTTTCAAGTTCTATCTCTATGGTTTGTTTGTTGTTGATGTAGCCCTAAGCAGAGACTGGCGAGAATCACTTTCATGGAAAGGGCCTGACAAGCTTCCAAAAAAATACGAGTTGCCTGAAATCTCAGCACACACTTTTTCACCCAATCTTGATGAAACTTTCAGGTAATGATCAGTACACCAATCCCACTTGGCTCGCCAAATTTCGTTCTTCTAGGTGAAACCGTTCGTTGGCAGTAACCGGTTTCATTTTGAGGTTTCACTCTGTTTTCTCCTATAGGGATACTGTATTTGGAACTCTAAATCAAACACGGTTTGGGCTAGCTCTTTGAAACTTGACACAATAAAGCAGTTTCAAGTTCTATTTCTATGGTTTGTTTGCTGTTGATGTAACCCCAAGCAGAGACTGGCGAGAATCACTTTCATGGAAAGGGCCTGCCAAGCTTCCCAAAAACTACGAGTTGCCTGAAATCTCAGCACACACTTTTTCACCCAATCTTGATGAAACTTTCAGGTAATGATCAGTACACCAATCCCACTTGGCTCGCCAAATTTCGTTCTTCTAGGTGAAACCGTTCGTTGGCAGTAACCGGTTTCATTTTGAGGTTTCACTCTGTTTTCTCCTATAGAGATACATGTATTTGGAACTCTAAATCAAACACGGTTTGTGCTAGCTCTTTGAAACTTGACACCATAAAGCAGTTTCAAGTTCTATCTCTATGGTTTGTTTGCTTTTGATGTAGCCCTAAGCAGAGAATGGGGAGAATCACTTTCATAGAAAGGGTCTGCCAAGCTTCCAAAAAACTACGAGTTGCCTGAAATCTCAGCACACACTTTTTCACCCAATCTTGATGAAACGTTCAGGTAATGATCAGTACACCAATCCCACTTGGCTCGCCAAATTTCGTTCTTCTAGGTGAAACCGTTCGATGGCAGTAACCGGTTTCATTTTGAGGTTTCACTCTGTTTTCTCCTATAGGGATACATGTATTTGGAACTCTAAATCAAACACGGTTTGTCCTAGCTCTTTGAAACTTGACACCATAAAGCAGTTTCAAGTTCTATCTCTATGGTTTGTTTGCTGTTGATGTAGCCCTACACAGAGACTTGCGAGAATCACTTTCATGGAAAGGGCCTGCCAAGCTTCCCAAAAACTACGAGTTGCCTGAAATCTCAGCACACACTTTTTCACCCAATCTTGATGAAACTTTCAGGTAATGATCAGTACACCAATCCCACTTGGCTCGCCAAATTTCGTTCTTCTAGGTGAAACCGTTCGTTGGCAGGAACCGGTTTCATTTTGAGGTTTCACTCTGTTTTCTCCTATAGGGATACATGTATTTGGAACTCTAAATCAAACACGGTTTGTGCTAGCTCTTTGAAACTTGACACCATAAAGCAGTTTCAAGTTCTATCTCTATGGTTTGTTTGCTGTTGATGTAGCCCTACACAGAGACTTGCGAGAATCACTTTCATGGAAAGGGCCTGCCAAGCTTCCCAAAAACTACGAGTTGCCTGAAATCTCAGCACACACTTTTTCACCCAATTTTGATGAAACTTTCAGGTAATGATCAGTACACCAATCCCACTTGGCTCGCCAAATTTCGTTCTTCTAGGTGAAACCGTTCGTTGGCAGTAACCGGTTTCATTTTGAGGTTTCACTCTGTTTTCTCCTATAGGGATACATGTATTTGGAACTCTAAATCAAACACGGTTTGTGCTAGCTCTTTGAAACTTGACACCATAAAGCAGTTTCAAGTTCTATCTCTATGGTTTGTTTGCTGTTGATGTAGCCCTAAGCAGAGACTGGCGAGAATCAGATTCATGGAAAGGGTTTGCCAAGCTTCCAAAAAACTACGAGTTGCCTGAAATCTCAGCACACACTTTTTCACCCAATCTTGATGAAACTTTCAGGTAATGATCAGTACACCAATCCCACTTGGCTCGCCAAATTTCATTCTTCTAGGTGAAACCGTTCGTTGGCAGTAACCGGTTTCATTTTGAGGTTTCACTCTGTTTTCTCCTATAGGGATGCATGTATTTGGAACTCTAAATCAAACACGGTTTGAGCTAGCTCTTTCAAACTTGACACCATAAAGCAGTTTCAAGTTCTATCTCTATGGTTTGTTTGCTGTTGATGTAGCGCTAAGCAGAGACTGGCGAGAATCACTTTCATGGAAATGGCCTGCCAAGCATCCAGAAAACTACGAGTTGCCTGAAATCTCAGCACACACTTTTTCACCCAATCTTGATGAAACTTTCAGGTAATGATCAGTACACCAATCCCACTTGGCTCGCCAAATTTCGTTCTTCTAGGTGAAACCGTTCGTTGGCAGTAACCGGTTTCATTTTGAGGTTTCACTCTGTTTTCTCCTATAGGGATACATGTATTTGGAACTCTAAATCAAACACGGTTTGTGCTAGCTCTTTGAAACTTGACACAATAAAGCAGTTTCAAGTTCTATTTCTATGGCTTGTTTGCTGTTGATGTAACCCCAAGCAAAGACTGGCGAGAATTACTTTCATGGAAAGGGCCTGCCAAGCTTCCAAAAAACTACGAGTTGCCTGAAATCTCAGCACACACTTTTTCACCCAATCTTGATGAAACTTTCAGGTAATGATCAGTACACCAATCCCACTTGGCTCGCCAAATTTCGTTCTTCTAGGTGAAACCGTTCGTTGGCAGTAACCGGTTTCATTTTGAGGTTTCACTCTGTTTTCTCCTATAGAGATACATGTATTTGGAACTCTAAATCAAACACGGTTTGTGCTAGCTCTTTGAAACTTGACACCATAAAGCAGTTTCAAGTTCTATCTCTATGGTTTGTTTGCTTTTGATGTAGCCCTAAGCAGAGAATGGGGAGAATCACTTTCATGGAAAGGGTCTGCCAAGCTTCCAAAAAACTACGAGTTGCCTGAAATCTCAGCACACACTTTTTCACCCAATCTTGATGAAACGTTCAGGTAATGATCAGTACACCAATCCCACTTGGCTCGCCAAATTTCGTTCTTCTAGGTGAAACCGTTCGTTGGCAGTAACCGGTTTCATTTTGAGGTTTCACTCTGTTTTCTCCTATAGGGATTCATGTATTTGGAACTCTAAATCAAACACGGTTTGTGCTAGCTCTTTGAAACTTGACACCATAAAGCAGTTTCAAGTTCTATCTCTATGGTTTGTTTGCTGTTGATGTAGCCCTACACAGAGACTTGCGAGAATCACTTTCATGGAAAGGGCCTGCCAAGCTTCCCAAAAACTACGAGTTGCCTGAAATCTCAGCACACACTTTTTCACCCAATCTTTATGAAACTTTCAGGTAATGATCAGTACACCAATCCCACTTGGCTCGCCAAATTTCGTTCTTCTAGGTGAAACCGTTCGTTGGCAGGAACCGGTTTCATTTTGAGGTTTCACTCTGTTTTCTCCTATAGGGATACATGTATTTGGAACTCTAAATCAAACACGGTTTGTGCTAGCTCTTTGAAACTTGACACCATAAAGCAGTTTCAAGTTCTATCTCTATGGTTTGTTTGCTGTTGATGTAGCCCTACACAGAGACTTGCGAGAATCACTTTCATGGAAAGGGCCTGCCAAGCTTCCCAAAAACTACGAGTTGCCTGAAATCTCAGCACACACTTTTTCACCCAATCTTGATGAAACTTTCAGGTAATGATCAGTACACCAATCCCACTTGGCTCGCCAAATTTCGTTCTTCTAGGTGAAACCGTTCCTTGGCAGGAACCGGTTTCATTTTGAGGTTTCACTCTGTTTTTTCCTATAGGGATACATGTATTTGAAACTCTAAATCAAACACGGTTTGTGCTAGCTCTTTGAAACTTGACACCATAAAGCAGTTTCAAGTTCTATCTCTATGGTTTGTTTGTTGTTGATGTAGCCCTAAGCAGAGACTGGCGAGAATCACTTTCATGGAAAGGGCCTGACAAGCTTCCAAAAAAATACGAGTTGCCTTAAATCTCAGCACACACTTTTTCACCCAATCTTGATGAAACTTTCAGGTAATGATCAGTACACCAATCCCACTTGGCTCACCAAATTTCGTTCTTCTAGGTGAAACCGTTCGTTGGCAGTAACCGGTTTCATTTTGAGGTTTCACTCTGTTTTCTCCTATAGGGATACATGTATTTGGAACTCTAAATCAAACACGGTTTGTGCTAGCTCTTTGAAACTTGACACTATAAAGCAGTTTCAAGTTCTATTTCTATGGTTTGTTTGCAGTTGATGTAACCCCAAGCAGAGACTGGCGAGAATCACTTTCATGGAAAGGGCCTGCCAAGCTTCCAAAAAACTACGAGTTGCCTGAAATCTCAGCACACACTTTTTCACCCAATCTTGATGAAACTTTCAGGTAATGATCAGTACACCAATCCCACTTGGCTCGCCAAATTTCGTTCTTCTAGGTGAAACCGTTCGTTGGCAGTAACCGGTTTCATTTTGAGGTTTCACTCTGTTTTCTCCTATAGGGATACATGTATTTGGAACTCTAAATCAAACACGGTTTGAGCTAGCTCTTTCAAACTTGACACCATAAAGCAGTTTCAAGTTCTATCTCTATGGTTTGTTTGCTGTTGATGTAGCGCTAAGCAGAGACTGGCGAGAATCACTTTCATGGAAATGGCCTGCCAAGCTTCCAGAAAACTACGAGTTGCCTGAAATCTCAGCACACACTTTTTCACCCAATCTTGATGAAACTTTCAGGTAATGATCAGTACACCAATCCCACTTGGCTCGCCAAATTTCGTTCTTCTAGGTGAAACCGTTCCTTGGCAGGAACCGGTTTCATTTTGAGGTTTCACTCTGTTTTTTCCTATAGGGATACATGTATTTGAAACTCTAAATCAAACACGGTTTGTGCTAGCTCTTTGAAACTTGACACCATAAAGCAGTTTCAAGTTCTATCTCTATGGTTTGTTTGTTGTTGATGTAGCCCTAAGCAGAGACTGGCGAGAATCACTTTCATGGAAAGGGCCTGACAAGCTTCCAAAAAAATACGAGTTGCCTGAAATCTCAGCACACACTTTTTCACCCAATCTTGATGAAACTTTCAGGTAATGATCAGTACACCAATCCCACTTGGCTCGCCAAATTTCGTTCTTCTAGGTGAAACCGTTCGTTGGCAGTAACCGGTTTCATTTTGAGGTTTCACTCTGTTTTCTCCTATAGGGATACTGTATTTGGAACTCTAAATCAAACACGGTTTGGGCTAGCTCTTTGAAACTTGACACAATAAAGCAGTTTCAAGTTCTATTTCTATGGTTTGTTTGCTGTTGATGTAACCCCAAGCAGAGACTGGCGAGAATCACTTTCATGGAAAGGGCCTGCCAAGCTTCCCAAAAACTACGAGTTGCCTGAAATCTCAGCACACACTTTTTCACCCAATCTTGATGAAACTTTCAGGTAATGATCAGTACACCAATCCCACTTGGCTCGCCAAATTTCGTTCTTCTAGGTGAAACCGTTCGTTGGCAGTAACCGGTTTCATTTTGAGGTTTCACTCTGTTTTCTCCTATAGAGATACATGTATTTGGAACTCTAAATCAAACACGGTTTGTGCTAGCTCTTTGAAACTTGACACCATAAAGCAGTTTCAAGTTCTATCTCTATGGTTTGTTTGCTTTTGATGTAGCCCTAAGCAGAGAATGGGGAGAATCACTTTCATGGAAAGGGTCTGCCAAGCTTCCAAAAAACTACGAGTTGCCTGAAATCTCAGCACACACTTTTTCACCCAATCTTGATGAAACGTTCAGGTAATGATCAGTACACCAATCCCACTTGGCTCGCCAAATTTCGTTCTTCTAGGTGAAACCGTTCGTTGGCAGTAACCGGTTTCATTTTGAGGTTTCACTCTGTTTTCTCCTATAGGGATACATGTATTTGGAACTCTAAATCAAACACGGTTTGTCCTAGCTCTTTGAAACTTGACACCATAAAGCAGTTTCAAGTTCTATCTCTATGGTTTGTTTGCTGTTGATGTAGCCCTACACAGAGACTTGCGAGAATCACTTTCATGGAAAGGGCCTGCCAAGCTTCCCAAAAACTACGAGTTGCCTGAAATCTCAGCACACACTTTTTCACCCAATCTTGATGAAACTTTCAGGTAATGATCAGTACACCAATCCCACTTGGCTCGCCAAATTTCGTTCTTCTAGGTGAAACCGTTCGTTGGCAGGAACCGGTTTCATTTTGAGGTTTCACTCTGTTTTCTCCTATAGGGATACATGTATTTGGAACTCTAAATCAAACACGGTTTGTGCTAGCTCTTTGAAACTTGACACCATAAAGCAGTTTCAAGTTCTATCTCTATGGTTTGTTTGCTGTTGATGTAGCCCTACACAGAGACTTGCGAGAATCACTTTCATGGAAAGGGCCTGCCAAGCTTCCCAAAAACTACGAGTTGCCTGAAATCTCAGCACACACTTTTTCACCCAATTTTGATGAAACTTTCAGGTAATGATCAGTACACCAATCCCACTTGGCTCGCCAAATTTCGTTCTTCTAGGTGAAACCGTTCGTTGGCAGTAACCGGTTTCATTTTGAGGTTTCACTCTGTTTTCTCCTATAGGGATACATGTATTTGGAACTCTAAATCAAACACGGTTTGTGCTAGCTCTTTGAAACTTGACACCATAAAGCAGTTTCAAGTTCTATCTCTATGGTTTGTTTGCTGTTGATGTAGCCCTAAGCAGAGACTGGCGAGAATCAGATTCATGGAAAGGGTTTGCCAAGCTTCCAAAAAACTACGAGTTGCCTGAAATCTCAGCACACACTTTTTCACCCAATCTTGATGAAACTTTCAGGTAATGATCAGTACACCAATCCCACTTGGCTCGCCAAATTTCGTTCTTCTAGGTGAAACCGTTCGTTGGCAGTAACCGGTTTCATTTTGAGGTTTCACTCTGTTTTCTCCTATAGGGATGCATGTATTTGGAACTCTAAATCAAACACGGTTTGTCCCAGCTCTTTGAAACTTGACACCATAAAGCAGTTTCAAGTTCTCTCTCTATGGTTTTTTTGCTGTTGACGTAGCTCTAAGCAGAGACTGGCGAGAATCACTTTCATAGAAAGCTTATGCCAAGCTTCCAAAAAACTACGAGTTTCCTGAAATCTCAGCACACACTTTTTCACCCAATCTTGATGAAACTTTCAGGTAATGATCAGTACACCAATCCCACTTGGCTCGCCAAATTTCGTTCTTCTAGGTGAAACCGTTCGTTGGCAGTAACTGGTTTCATTTTGAGGTTTCACTCTGTTTTCTCCTATAGGGATACATGTATTTGGAACTCTAAATCAAACACGGTTTGTCCTAGCTCTTTGAAACTTGACACCATAAAGCAGTTTCAAGTTCTATCTCTATGGTTTGTTTGCTGTTGATGTAGCCCTACACAGAGACTTGCGAGAATCACTTTCATGGAAAGGGCCTGCCAAGCTTCCCAAAAACTACGAGTTGCCTGAAATCTCAGCACACACTTTTTCACCCAATCTTGATGAAACTTTCAGGTAATGATCAGTACACCAATCCCACTTGGCTCGCCAAATTTCGTTCTTCTAGGTGAAACCGTTCCTTGGCAGGAACCGGTTTCATTTTGAGGTTTCACTCTGTTTTCTCCTATAGGGATACATGTATTTGGAACTCTAAATCAAACACGGTTTGTGCTAGCTCTTTGAAACTTGACACCATAAAGCAGTTTCAAGTTCTATCTCTATGGTTTGTTTGCTGTTGATGTAGCCCTACACAGAGACTTGCGAGAATCACTTTCATGGAAAGGGCCTGCCAAGCTTCCCAAAAACTACGAGTTGCCTGAAATCTCAGCACACACTTTTTCACCCAATCTTGATGAAACTTTCAGGTAATGATCAGTACATCAATCCCACTTGACTCGCCAAATTTCGTTCTTCTAGGTGAAACCGTTCGTTGGCAGTAACCGGTTTCATTTTGAGGTTTCACTCTGTTTTGTACTATAGGGATACATGTATTTGGAACTCTAAATCAAACACGGTTTGTGCTAGCTCTTTGAAACTTGACACCATAAAGCAGTTTCAAGTTCTCTCTCTATGGTTTCTTTGCTGTTGATGTAGCCCTAAGCAGAGACTGGCGAGAATCACTTTCATGGAAAGGGCCTGCCAAGCCTCCAAAAAACTACGAGTTGCCTGAAATCTCAGTACACACTTTTTCACCCAATCTTGATGAAACTTTCAGGTAATGATCAGTACACCAATCTCACTTGTCTCGCCAAATTTCGTTCTTCTAGGTGAAACCGTTCGTTGGCAGTAACCGGTTTCATTTTGAGGTTTCACTCTATTTTCTCCTATAGGGATACATGTATTTGGAACTCTAAATCAAACACGGTTTGTGCTAGCTCTTTGAAACTTGACACAATAAAGCACTTTCATGTTCTATCTCTATGGTTTGTTTGCTGTTAATGTAGCCCTAAGCAAAGACTGGCGAGAATCACTTTCATGGAAAGGGCCTGCCAAGCTTCCAAAAAACTACGAGTTGCCTGAAATCTCAGCACACACTTTTTCACCCAATCTTGATGAAACTTTCAGGTAATGATCAGTACACCAATCCCACTTGGCTCGCCACATTTCGTTCTTCTAGGTGAAACCGTTCGTTGGCAGTAACCGGTTTCATTTTGAGGTTTCACTCTGTTTTCTCCTATAGGGATGCATGTATTTGGAACTCTAAATCAAACACGGTTTGTGCTAGCTCTTTGAAACTTGACACTATAAAGCAGTTTCAAGTTCTATCTCTATGGATTGTTTGCTGTTGATGTAGCCCTAAGCAGAGACTAGCGAGAATCACTTTCATGGAAAGGGCCTGCCAAGCTTCCAAAAAACTATGAGTTGCCTAAAATCTCAGCACACACTTTTTCACCCAATCTTGATGAAACTTTCAGGTAATGATCAGTACACCAATCCCACTTGGCTCGCCAAATTTCGTTCTTCTAGGTGAAACCGTTCGTTGGCAGTAACCGGTTTCATTTTGAGGTTTCACTCTTTTTTCTCCTATAGGGATACATGTATTTGGAACTCTAAATCAAACACGGTTTGTGCTAGCTCTTTGAAACTTGACACCATAAAGCAGTTTCAAGTTCTATCTCTATGGTTTGTTTGCTGTTGATGTAGCCCTAAGCAGAGACTGGCGAGAATCACTTTCATGGAAAGGGCCTGCCAAGCTTCCAAAAAACTACGAGTTGCCGGAAATCTCAGCACACACTTTTTCACCCAATCTTGATGAAACTTTCAGGTAATGATCAGTACACCAATCCCACTTGGCTCGCCAAATTTCGTTCTTCTAGGTGAAACCGTTCGTTGGCAGTAACCGGTTTCATTTTCAGGTTTCACTCTGTTTTCTCCTATAGGGATACATGTATTTGGAACTCTAAATCAAACACGGTTTGTGCTAGCTCTTTGAAACTTGACACCATAAAGCAGTTTCAAGTTCTATCTCTATGGTTTGTTTGCTGTTGATGTAGCCCTAAGCAGAGACTGGGGAAAATCACTTTCATGGAAAGGGCCTGCCAAGCTTCCAAAAAACTACGAGTTGCCTGAAATCTCAGAACACACTTTTTCACCCAATCTTGATGAAACTTTCAGGTAATGATCAGTACACCAATCCCACTTGGCTCGCCAAATTTCGTTCTTCTAGGTGAAACCGTTCGTTGGCAGTAACCGGTTTCATTTTGAGGTTTCACTCTGTTTTCTCCTATAGGGATACATGTAATTGGAACTCTAAATCAAACACGGTTTGTGCTAGCTCTTTGAAACTTGACACAATAAAGCAGTTTCAAGTTCTATCTCTATGGTTTGTTTGCTGTTGATGTAGCCCTAAGCAGAGACTGTCGAGAATCAGATTCATGGAAAGGGCCTGCCAAGCTTCCAAAACCTACGAGTTGCCTGAAATCTCAGCACACACTTTTTCACCCAATCTTGATGAAACTTTCAGGTAATGATCAGTACACCAATCCCACTTGGCTCGCCAAATTTCGTTCTTCTAGGTGAAACAGTTCGTTGGCAGTAACCGGTTTCATTTTGAGGTTTCACTCTATTTTCTCCTATAGGGATACATGTATTTGGAACTCTAAATCAAACACGGTTTGTGCTAGCTCTTTGAAACTTGACACCATAAAGCAGTTTCAAGTTCTATCTCTATGGTTAGTTTGCTGTTGATGTAGCCCTAAGCAGAGACTGGCGAGAATCGCTTTCATGGAAAGGGCCTGCCAAGCTTCCAAAAAACTACGAGTTGCCTGAAATCTCAGCACACACTTTTTCACCCAATCTTGATGAAACTTTCAGGTAATGATCAGTACACCAATCCCACTTGGCTCGCCAAATTTCGTTCTTCTAGGTGAAACCGTTCGTTGGCAGTAACCGGTTTCATTTTGAGGTTTCACTCTGTTTTCTCCTATAGGGATACATGTATTTGGAACTCTAAATCAAACACGGTTTGTGCTAGCTCTTTGAAACTTGACACAATGAAGCAGTTTCAAGTTCTATTTCTATGGTTTGTTTGCTGTTGATGTAACCCCAAGCAGAGACTGGCGAGAATCACTTTCATGGAAAGGGCCTGCCAAGCTTCCAAAAAACTACGAGTTGCCTGAAATCTCAGCACACACTTTTTCACCCAATGTTGATGAAACTTTCAGGTAATGATCAGTACACCAATCTCACTTGGCTCGCCACAATTTCGTTCTTCTAGGTGAAACCGTTCGTTGGCAGTAACCGGTTTCATTTTGAGGTTTCACTCTGTTTTCTCCTATAGAGATACATGTATTTGGAACTCTAAATCAAACACGGTTTGTGCTAGCTCTTTGAAACTTGACACCATAAAGCAGTTTCAAGTTCTATCTCTATGGTTAGTTTGCTTTTGATGTAGCCCTAAGCAGAGAATGGGGAGAATCACTTTCATGGAAAGGGTCTGCCAAGCTTCCAAAAAACTACGAGTTGCCTGAAATCTCAGCACACACTTTTTCACCCAATCTTGATGAATTCAGGTAATGATCAGTACCCCAATCCCACTTGCTCTCCGCAAATTTCGTTCTTCTAGGTGAAACCGTTCGTTGGCAGTTACCGCTTTCATTTTGAGGTTTCACTCTGTTTTCTCCTATAGGGATACATGTATTTGGAACTCTAAATCAAACACGGTTTGTGCTAGCTCTTTGAAACATGACACCATAAAGCAGTTTCAAGTTCTATCTCTATGGTTTGTTTGCTGTTGATGTAGCCCTACACAGAGACTTGCGAGAATCACTTTCATGGAAAGGGCCTGCCAAGCTTCCCAAAAACTACGAGTTGCCTGAAATCTCAGCACACACTTTTTCACCCAATCTTTATGAAACTTTCAGGTAATGATCAGTACACCAATCCCACTTGGCTCGCCAAATTTCGTTCTTCTAGGTGAAACCGTTCGTTGGCAGTAACCGGTTTCATTTTGAGGTTTCACTCTGTTTTCTCCTATAGGGATACATGTATTTGGAACTCTAAATCAAACACGGTTTGTGCTAGCTCTTTGAAACTTGACACAATAAAGCAGTTTCAAGTTCTATTTCTATGGTTTGTTTGCTGTTGATGTTACCCCAAGCAGAGACTGGCGAGAATCACTTTCATGGAAAGGGCCTGCCAAGCTTCCAAAAAACTACGAGTTGCCTGAAATCTCAGCACACACTTTTTCACCCAATCTTGATGAAACTTTCAGGTAATGATCAGTACACCAATCCCACTTGGCTCGCCAAATTTCGTTCTTCTAGGTGAAACCGTTCGTTGGCAGTAACCGGTTTCATTTTGAGGTTTCACTCTGTTTTCTCCTATAGGGATGCATGTATTTGGAACTCTAAATCAAACACGGTTTGTCCCAGCTCTTTGAAACTTGACACCATAAAGCAGTTTCAAGTTCTCTCTCTATGGTTTGTTTGCTGTTGATGTAGCCCTAAGCAGAGACTGGCGAGAATCACTTTCATGGAAAGCTTATGCCAAGCTTCCAAAAAACTACGAGTTGCCTGAAATCTCAGCACACACTTTTTCACCAAATCTTGATGAAACTTTCAGGTAATGATCAGTCCACCAATCCCACTTGGCTCGCCAAATTTCGTTCTTCTAGGTGAAACCGTTCGTTGGCACTAACCGGTTTCATTTTGAGGTTTCACTCTGTTTTCTCCTATATGGATACATGTATTTGGAACTCTAAATCAAACACGGTTTGTGCTAGCTCTTTGAAACTTGACATCATAAAGCAGTTTCAAGTTCTATCTCTATGGTTTGTTTGCTGTTGATGTAGCCCTAAGCAGAGACTGGCGAGAATTACTTTCATGGAAAGGGCCTGACAAGCTTCCAAAAAACTACGAGTTGCCTGAAATATCAGCACACACTTTTTCAACCAATCTTGATGAAACTTTCAGGTAATGATCAGTACACCAATCCCACTTGGCTCGCCAAATTTCGTTCTTCTAGGTGAAACCGTTCGTTGGCAGTAACTGGTTTCATTTTGAGGTTTCACTCTGTTTTCTCCTATAGGGATACATGTATTTGGAACTCTAAATCAAACACGGTTTGTGCTAGCTCTTTGAAACTTGACACAATAAAGCAGTTTCAAGTTCTATTTCTATGGTTTGTTTGCTGTTGATGTTACCCCAAGCAGAGACTGGCGAGAATCACTTTCATGGAAAGGGCCTGCCAAGCTTCCAAAAAACTACGAGTTGCCTGAAATCTCAGCACACACTTTTTCACCCAATCTTGATGAAACTTTCAGGTAATGATCAGTACACCAATCCCACTTGGCTCGCCAAATTTCGTTCTTCTAGGTGAAACCGTTCGTTGGCAGTAACCGGTTTCATTTTGAGGTTTCACTCTGTTTTCTCCTATAGAGATACATGTATTTGGAACTCTAAATCAAACACGGTTTGTGCTAGCTCTTTGAAACTTGACACCATAAAGCAGTTTCAAGTTCTATCTCTATGGTTTATTTGCTTTTGATGTAGCCCTAAGCAGAGACTGGGGAGAATCACTATCATGGAAAGGGTCTGCCAAGCTTCCAAAAAACTACGAGTTGCCTGAAATCTCAGCACACACTTTTTCACCCAATCTTGATGAAACTTTCAGGTAATGATCAGTACACCAATCCCACTTGGCTCGCCAAATTTCGTTCTTCTAGGTGAAACCGTTCGTTGGCAGTAACCGGTTTCATTTTGAGGTTTCACTCTGTTTTCTACTATAGGGATGCATGTATTTGGAACTCTAAATCAAACACGGTTTGTGCTAGCTCATTGAAACTTGACACCATAAAGCAGTTTCAAGTTCTATCTCTATGGATTGTTTGCTGTTGATGTAGCCCTAAGCAGAGACTGGCGAGAATCACTTTCATGGAAAGGGCCTGCCAAGCTTCCAAAAAACTACGAGTTGCCTGAAATCTCAGCACACACTTTTTCACCCAATCTTGATGAAACTTTCAGGTAATGATCAGTACACCAATCCCACTTGGCTCGCCAAATTTCGTTCTTCTAGGTTAAACCGTTCGTTGGCAGTAACCGGTTTCATTTTGAGGTTTCACTCTGTTTTCTCCTATAGGGATACATGTATTTGAAACTCTAAATCAAACACGGTTTGTGCTAGCTCTTTGAAACTTGACACAATAAAGAAGTTTCAAGTTCTATCTCTATGGTTTGTTTGCTGTTGATGTACCACTAAGCAGAGACTGGCGAGAATCACTTTCATGGAAAGGGCCTGACAAGCTTCCAAAAAACTACGAGTTGCCTGAAATCTCAGCACACACTTTTTCACCCAATCTTTATGAAACTTTCAGGTAATGATCAGTACATCAATCCCACTTGGCTCGCCAAATTTCGTTCTTCTAGGTGAAACCGTTCGTTGGCAGTAACCGGTTTCATTTTGAGGTTTCACTCTGTTTTCTCCTATAGAGATACATGTATTTGGAACTCTAAATCAAACACGGTTTGTGCTAGCTCTTTGAAACTTGACACCATAAAGCAGTTTCAAGTTCTATCTCTATGGTTTGTTTGCTTTTGATGTAGCCCTAAGCAGAGACTGGGGAGAATCACTATCATGGAAAGGGTCTGCCAAGCTTCCAAAAAACTACGAGTTGCCTGAAATCTCAGCACACACTTTTTCACCCAATCTTGATGAAACTTTCAGGTAATGATCAGTACACCAATCCCACTTGGCTCGCCAAATTTCGTTCTTCTAGGTGAAACCGTTCGTTGGCAGTAACCGGTTTCATTTTGAGGTTTCACTCTGTTTTCTACTATAGGGATGCATGTATTTGGAACTCTAAATCAAACACGGTTTGTGCTAGCTCATTGAAACTTGACACCATAGAGCAGTTTCAAGTTCTATCTCTATGGATTGTTTGCTGTTGATGTAGCCCTAAGCAGAGACTGGCGAGAATCACTTTCATGGAAAGGGCCTGCCAAGCTTCCAAAAAACTACGAGTTGCCTGAAATCTCAGCACACACTTTTTCACCCAATCTTGATGAAACTTTCAGGTAATGATCAGTACACCAATCCCACTTGGCTCGCCAAATTTCGTTCTTCTAGGTTAAACCGTTCGTTGGCAGTAACCGGTTTCATTTTGAGGTTTCACTCTGTTTTCTCCTATAGGGATACATGTATTTGAAACTCTAAATCAAACACGGTTTGTGCTAGCTCTTTGATACTTGACACAATAAAGCAGTTTCAAGTTCTATCTCTATGGTTTGTTTGCTGTTGATGTACCACTAAGCAGAGACTGGCGAGAATCACTTTCATGGAAAGGGCCTGACAAGCTTCCAAAAAACTACGAGTTGCCTGAAATCTCAGCACACACTTTTTCACCCAATCTTGATGAAACTTTCAGGTAATGATCAGTACATCAATCCCACTTGGCTCGCCAAATTTCGTTCTTCTAGGTGAAACCGTTCGTTGGCAGTAACCGGTTTCATTTTGAGGTTTCACTCTGTTTTGTACTATAGGGATACATGTATTTGGAACTCTAAATCAAACACGGTTTGTGCTAGCTCTTTGAAACTTGACACCATAAAGCAGTTTCAAGTTCTCTCTCTATGGTTTGTTTGCTGTTGATGTAGCCCTAAGCAGAGACTGGCGAGAATCAGATTCATGAAAAGGGCCTGCCAAGCTTCCAAAAAACTACGAGTTGCCTGAAATCTCAGCACACACTTTTTCACCCAATCTTGTTGAAACTTTCAGGTAATGATCAGTACACCAATCTCACTTGTCTCGCCAAATTTCGTTCTTCTAGGTGAAACCGTTCGTTGGCAGTAACCGGTTTCATTTTGAGGTTTCACTCTATTTTCTCCTATAGGGATACATGTATTTGGAACTCTAAATCAAACACGGTTTTTGCTAGCTCTTTAAAACTTGACACAATAAAGCAGTTTCAAGTTCTATCTCTATGGTTTGTTTGCTGTTGATGTAGCCCTAAGCAGAGACTGGCGAGAATCACTTTCATGGAAAGGGCCTGCCAAGCTTCCAAAAAACTACGAGTTGCCTGAAATCTCAGCACACACTTTTTCACCCAATCTTGATGAAACTTTCAGGTAATGATCAGTACACCAATCCCACTTGGCTAGCCACATTTCGTTCTTCTAGATGAAACCGTTCGTTGGCAGTAACCGGTTTCATTTTGAGGTTTCACTCTGTTTTCTCCTATAGGGATACATGTATTTGGAACTCTAAATCAAACACGATTTGTGCTAGCTCTTTGAAACTTGACACCATAAAGCAGTTTCAAGTTCTATCTCTATGGTTTGTTTGCTGTTGATGTACCACTAAGCAGAGACTGGGGAGAATCACTTTCATAGAAAGGGCCTACCAAGCTTCCAAAAACTACGAGTTGCCTGAAATCTCAACACACACTTTTTCACCCAATCTTGATGAAACTTTCAGGTAATGGTCAGTACACCAATCCCACTTGGCTCGCCAAATTTCGTTCTTCTAGGTGAAACCGTTCGTTGGCAGTAACCGGTTTCATTTTGAGGTTTCACTCTGTGTTCTCCTATAGGGATACATGTATTTGGAACTCTAAATCAAACACAGTTTGTGCTAGCTCTTTGAAACTTGACACCATAAAGCAGTTTCAAGTTCTATCTCTATGGTTTGTTAGCTGTTGATGTAGCCCTAAGCAGAGACTGGGGAGAATCACTTTCATGGAAAGGGCCTGCCAAGCTTCCAAAAAACTACGAGTTGCCTGAAATCTCAGAACACACTTTTTCACCCAATCTTGATGAAACTTTCAGGTAATGATCAGTACACCAATCCCACTTGGCTCGCCAAATTTCGTTCTTCTAGGTGAAACCGTTCGTTGGCAGTAACCGGTTTCATTTTGAGGTTTCACTCTGTTTTCTCCTATAGGGATACATGTATTTGGAACTCTAAATCAAACACGGTTTGTGCTAGCTCTTTTAAACTTGACACCATAAAGCAGTTTCAAGTTCTATCTCTATGGTTTGTTTGCTGTTGATGTAGCCCTAAGCAGAGACTGGCGAGAATCACTTTCATGGAAAAGGCCTGCCAAGCTTCCAAAAAACTACGAGTTGCCTGAAATCTCAGCACAAACTTTTTCACCCAATCTTGATGAAACTTTCAGGTAATGATCAGTACACCAATCCCACTTGGCTCGCCAAATTTCGTTCTTCTAGGTGAAACCGTTCGTTGGCAGTAACCGGTTTCATTTTGAGGTTTCACTCTGTTTTCTCCTATAGGGATACATGTATTTGGAACTCTAAATCAAACACGGTTTGTGCCAGCTCTTGGAAACTTGACACAATAAAGAAGTTTCAAGTTCTATCTCTATGGTTTGTTTGCTGTTGATGTAGCCCTAAGCAGAGACTGGCGAGAATCACTTTCATGGAAAGGGCCTGCCAAGCTTCCAAAAAACTACGAGTTGCCTGAAATCTCAGCACACACTTTTTCAGCCTATCTTGATGAAACTTTCAGGTAATGGTCAGTACACCAATCCCACTTGGCTCGCCAAATTTCGTTCTTCTAGGTGAAACCGTTCGTTGGCAGTAACCGGTTTCATTTTGAGGTTTCACTCTGTGTTCTCCTATAGGGATACATGTATTTGGAACTCTAAATCAAACACGGTTTGTGCTAGCTCTTTGAAACTTGACACCATAAAGCAGTTTCAAGTTCTATCTCTATGGTTTGTTTGCTGTTGATGTAGCCCCAAGCAGAGACTGGCGAGAATCACTTTCATGGAAAGGGCCTGCCAAGCTTCCAAAAAACTACGAGTTGCCTGAAATCTCAGCACACACTTTTTCACCCAATCTTGATGAAACTTTCAGGTAATGATCAGTACACCAATCCCACTTGGCTCGCCAAATTTCGTTCTTCTAGGTGAAACCGTTCGTTGGCAGTAACCGGTTTCATTTTGAGGTTTCACTCTGTTTTCTCCTAGAGGGATACATGTATTTGGAACTCTAAATCAAACACGGTTTGTGCTAGCTCTTTGAAACTTGACACCATAAAGCAGTTTCAAGTTCTATCTCTATGGTTTGTTTGCTGTTGATGTAGCCCTAAGAGGAGACTGGCGAGAATCACTTTCATGGAAAGGGCCTGCCAAGCTTCCAAAAAACTACGAGTTGCCTGAAATCTCAACACACACTTTTTCACTCAATCTTGATGAAACTTTCAGGTAATGATCAGTACAACAATCCCACTTGGCTAGCCAAATTTCGTTCTTCTAGGTGAAACCGTTCGTTGGCAGTAACCGGTTTCATTTTGAGGTTTCACTCTGTTTTCTCCTATAGGGATACATGTATTTGGAACTGTAAATCAAACACGGTTTGTGCTAGGTCTTTGAAACTTGACACCATAAAGCAGTTTCAAGTTCTATCTCTATGGTTTGTTTGCTGTTGATGTAGCCCTAAGCAGAGACTGGCGAGAATCACTTTCATGGAAAAGGCCTGCCAAGCTTCCAAAAAACTACGAGTTGCCTGAAATCTCAGCACACACTTTTTCACCCAATCTTGATGAAACTTTCAGGAAATGATCAGTACACCAATCCCACTTGGCTCGCCAAATTTCGTTCTTCTAGGTGAAACCGTTCGTTGGCACTAACTGGTTTCATTTTGAGGTTTCACTCTGTTTTCTCCTATAGGGATACATGTATTTGGAACTCTAAATCAAACACGATTTGTGCTAGCTCTTTGAAACTTGACACCATAAAGCAGTTTCAAGTTCTATCTCTATGGTTTGTTTGCTGTTGATGTAGCCCTAAGCAGAAACTGGCGAGAATCACTTTCATGGAAAGGGCCTGCCAAGCTTCCAAAAAACTACGAGTTGCCTGAAATCTCAACACACACTTTTTCACCCAAATTTGATGAAACTTTCAGGTAATGATCAGTACACCAATCCCACTTGGCTCGCCAAATTTCCTTCTTCTAGGTGAAACCGTTCGTTGGCAGTAACCGGTTTCATTTTGAGGTTTCACTCTGTTTTCTCCTATAGGGATACATGTATTTGGAACTCTAAATCAAACACGGTTTGTCCTAGCTCTTTGAAACTTGAAACCATAAAGCAGTTTCAAGTTCTATCTCTATGGTTTGTTTGCTGTTGATGTAGCCCTAAGCAGAGACTGGCGAGAATCACTTTCATGGAAAGGGCCTGCCAAGCTTCCAAAAAACTACGAGTTGCCTGAAATCTCAGCACACACTTTTTCAGCCAATCTTGATGAAACTTTCAGGTAATGGTCAGTACACCAATCCCACTTGGCTCGACAAATTTCGTTCTTCTAGGTGAAACCGTTCGTTGGCAGTAACCGGTTTCATTTTGAGGTTTCACTCTGTTTTCTCCTATAGGGATACATGTATTTGGAACTCTAAATCAAACACGGTTTGTGCTAGCTCTTTGAAACTTGACACCATAAAGCAGTTTCAAGTTCTATCTCTATGGTTCGTTTGCGGTTGATGTAGCCCTAAGCAGAGACTGGCGAGAATCACTTTCATGGAAAGGGCCTGCCAAGCTTCCCAAAAAATACGAGTTGCCTGAAATCTCAGCACACACTTTTTCACCCAATCTTGATGAAACTTTCAGGTAATGATCAGTACACCAATCCCACTTGGCTCGCCAAATTTCGTTCTTCTAGGTGAAACCGTTCGTTGGCAGTAACCGGTTTCATTTTGAGGTTTCACTCTGTTTTCTCCTATAGGGATACATGTATTTGGAACTCTAAATCAAACACGGTTCGTGCTAGCTCTTTGAAACTTGACACAATAAAGCAGTTTCAAGTTCTATCTCTATGGTTTGTTTGCTGTTGATGTAGCCCTAAGCAGAGACTGGCAAGAATCACTTTCATGGAAAGGGCCTGCCAACTTCCAAAAAACTACGAGTTGCCTGAAATCTCAGCACACACTTTTTCAGCCAATCTTGATGAAACTTTCAGGTAATGGTCAGTACACCAATCCCACTTGGCTCGCCAAATTTCGTTCTTCTAGGTGAAACCGTTCGTTGGCAGTAACCGGATTCATTTTGAGGTTTCACTCTGTTTTCTCCTATAGGGATACATGTATTTGGAACTCTAAATCAAACACGGTTTGTGCTAGCTCTTTGAAACTTGACACCATAAAGCAGTTTCAAGTTCTATCTCTATGGTTTGTTTGCTGTTGATGTAGCCCTAAGCAGAGACTGGCGAGAATCACTTTCATGGAAAGGGCCTGCCAAGCTTCCCAAAAACTACGAGTTGCCTGAAATCTCAGCACACACTTTTTCACCCAATCTTTATGAAACTTTCAGGTAATGATCAGTACACCAATCCCACTTGGCTCGCCAAATTTCCTTCTTCTAGGTGAAACCGTTCGTTGGCAGTAACCAGTTTCATTTTGAGGTTTCACTCTGTTTTCTCCTATAGGGATACATGTATTTGGAACTCTAAATCAAACACGGTTTGTGCCAGCTCTTTGAAACTTGACACCATAAAGCAGTTTCAAGTTCTATCTCTATGGTTTGTTTGCTGTTGATGTAGCCCTAAGCAGAGACTGGCGAGAATCACTTTCATGGAAAGGGCCTGCCAAGCTTCCAAAAAACTACGAGTTGCCTGAAATCTCAGCACACACTTTTTCAGCCAATCTTGATGAAACTTTCAGGTAATGGTCAGTACAATAATCCCACTTGGCTCGACAAATTTCATTCTTCTAGGTGAAACCGTTCGTTGGCAGTAACCGGTTTCATTTTGAGGTTTCACTCTGTTTTCTCCTATAGGGATACATGCATTTGGAACTCTAAATCAAACACGGTTTGTGCTAGCTCTTTGAAACTTGACACCATAAAGCAGTTTCAAGTTCTATCTCTATGGTTCGTTTGCTCTTGATGTAGCCCTAAGCAGAGACTGGCGAGAATCACTTTCATGGAAAGGGCCTGACAAGCTTCCAAAAAACTACGAGTTGCCTGAAATCTCAGCACACACTTTTTCACCCAAACTTGATGAAACTTTAAGGTAATGATCAGTACACCAATCCCACTTGGCTCGCCAAATTTCGTTCTTCTAGGTGAAACCGTTCGTTGGCAGTAACCAGTTTCATTTTCAGGTTTCACTCTGTTTTCTCCTATAGGGATACATGTATTTGGAACTCTAAATCAAACACGGTTTGTGCTAGCTCTTTGAAACTTGACACCATAAAGCAGTTTCAAGTTCTATCTCTATGGTTTGTTTGCTGTTGATGTAGCACTAAGGAGAGACTGGCGAGAATCACTTTCATGGAAAGGGCCTGCCAAGCTTCCAAAAATCTACGAGTTGCCTGAAATCTCAGCACACACGTTTTCACCCAATCTTGATGAAACGTTCAGGTAATGATCAGTACACCAATCCCACTTGGCTCGCCAAATTTCGTTCTTCTAGGTGAAACCGTTCGTTGGCAGTAACCGGTTTCATTTTGAGGTTTCACTCTGTTTTCTCTTATAGGGATACATGTATTTGGAACTCTAAATCAAACACGGTTTGTGCTAGCTCTTTGAAACTTGACACCATAAAGCAGTTTTAAGTTCTATTTTTATGGTTTGTGTTCTGTTGATGTAGCCCTAAGCAGAGACTGGTGAGAATCACTTTCATGGAAAGTGCCTGCCAAGCTTCCAAAAAACTACGAGTTGCCTGTAATCTCAGCACACACTTTTTCACCCAATCTTGATGAAACATTCAGGTAATGATCAGTACACCAATCCCACTTGCCTCGCCAAATTTCGTTCTTCTAGGTGAAACCGTTCGTTGGCACTAACTGGTTTCATTTTGAGGTTTCACTCTGTTTTCTCCTATAGGGATACATGTATTTGGAACTCTAAATCAAACACGATTTGTGCTAGCTCTTTGAAACTTGACACCATAAAGCAGTTTCAAGTTCTATCTCTATGGTTTGTTTGCTGTTGATGTAGCCCTAAGCAGAGACTGGCGAGAATCACTTTCAAGGAAAGGGCCTACCAAGCTTCCAAAAAACTACGAGTTGCCTGAAATCTCAGCACACACTTTTTCAGCCAATCTTGATGAAACTTTCAGGTAATGGTCAGTACAATAATCCCACTTGGCTCGCCAAATTTCGTTCTTCTAGGTGAAACCGTTCGTTGGCAGTAACCGGTTTCATTTTGAGGTTTCACTCTGTTTTCTCCTATAGGGATACATGTATTTGGAACTCTAAATCAAACACGGTTTGTGCTAGCTCTTTGAAACTTGACACCATAAAGCAGTTTCAAGTTCTATCTCTATGGTTTGTTTGCTGTTGATGTAGCCCTAAGCAGAGACTGGCGAGAATCACTTTCATGGAAAGGGCCTGCCAAGCTTCCAAAAAACTACGAGTTGCCTGAAATCTCAGCACACACTTTTTCACCCAATCTTGATGAAACTTTCAGGTAATGATCAGTACACCAATCCCACTTGGCTCGCCAAATTTCGTTCTTCTAGGTGAAACCGTTCGTTGGCACTAACTGGTTTCATTTTGAGGTTTCACTCTGTTTTCTCCTATAGGGATACATGTATTTGGAACTCTAAATCAAACACGATTTGTGCTAGCTCTTTGAAACTTGACACCATAAAGCAGTTTCAAGTTCTATCTCTATGGTTTGTTTGCTGTTGATGTAGCCCTAAGCAGAGACTGGCGAGAATCACTTTCATGGAAAGGGCCTGCCAAGCTTCCAAAAAACTACGAGTTGCCTGAAAACTCAGCACACACTTTTTCACCCAATCTTGATGAAACTTTCAGGTAATGATCAGTACACCAATCTCACTTGTCTCGCCAAATTTCGTTCTTCTAGGTGAAACCGTTCGTTGGCAGTAACCGGTTTCATTTTGAGGTTTCACTCTATTTTCTCCTATAGGGATACATGTATTTGGAACTCTAAATCAAACACGGTTTGTGCTAGCTCTTTGAAACTTGACACCATAAAGCAGTTTCAAGTTCTATCTCTATGGTTTGTTTGCTGTTGATGTAGCCCTAAGCAGAGACTGGCGAGAATCACTTTCATGGAAAGGGCCTGCCAAGCTTCCAAAAAACTACGAGTTGCCTGAAATCTCAGCACACACTTTTTAACGCAATCTTCATGAAACTTTCAGGTAATGATCAGTACACCAATCCCACTTGGCTCGCCAAATTTCGTTCTTCTAGGTGAAACCGTTCGTTGGCACTATCTGGTTTCATTTTGAGGTTTCACTCTGTTTTCTCCTATAGGGATACATGTATTTGGAACTCTAAATCAAACACGATTTGTGCTAGCTCTTTGAAACTTGACACCATAAAGCAGTTTCAAGTTCTATCTCTATGGTTTGTTTGCTGTTGATGTAGCCCTAAGCAGAAACTGGAGAGAATCACTTTCATGGAAAGGGCCTGCCAAGCTTCCAAAAAACTACGAGTTGCCTGAAATCTCAACACACACTTTTTCACCCAATCTTGATGAAACTTTCAGGTAATGATCAGTACACCAATCCCACTTGGCTCGCCAAATTTCGTTCTTCTAGGTGAAACCGTTCGTTGGCAGTAACCGGTTTCATTTTCAGGTTTCACTCTGTTTTCTCCTATAGGGATACATGTATTTGGAACTCTAAATCAAACACGGTTTGTGCCAGCTCTTTGAAACTTGACACCATAAAGCAGTTTCAAGTTCTATCTCTATGGTTTGTTTGCTGTTGATGTAGCCCTGAGCAGAGACTGGCGAGAATCACTTTCATGGAAAGGGCCTGCCAAGCTTCCAAAAAACTACGAGTTGCCTGAAATCTCAGCACACACTTTTTCAGCCAATCTTGATGAAACTTTCAGGTAATGGTCAGTACACCAATCCCACTTGGCTCGACAAATTTCGTTCTTCTAGGTGAAACCGTTCGTTGGCAGTAACCGGTTTCATTTTGAGGTTTCACTCTGTTTTCTCCTATAGGGATACATGTATTTGGAACTCTAAATCAAACACGGTTTGTGCTAGCTCTTTGAAACTTGACACCATAAAGCAGTTTCAAGTTCTATCTCTATGGTTTGTTTGCTGTTGATGTAGCCCTAAGCAGAGAGTGGCGAGAATCACTTTCATGGAAAGGGCCTGCCAAGCTTCCAAAAAACTACGAGTTGCCTGAAATCTCAGCACACACTTTTTCACCCAAACTTGATAAAACTTTAAGGTAATGATCAGTACACCAATCCCACTTGGCTCGCCAAATTTCGTTCTTCTAGGTGAAACCGTTCGTTGGCAGTAACCAGTTTCATTTTCAGGTTTCACTCTGTTTTCTCCTATAGGGATACATGTATTTGGAACTCTAAATCAAACACGGTTTGTGCTAGCTCTTTGAAACTTGACACCATAAAGCAGTTTCAAGTTCTATCTCTATGGTTTGTTTGCTGTTGATGTAGCACTAAGGAGAGACTGGCGAGAATCACTTTCATGGAAAGGGCCTGCCAAGCTTCCAAAAAACTACGA
The DNA here is from genome assembly GCF_052094955.1 of Ictidomys tridecemlineatus. Lineage (NCBI taxonomy): Eukaryota > Metazoa > Chordata > Mammalia > Rodentia > Sciuridae > Ictidomys > Ictidomys tridecemlineatus. The sequence continues at coordinate 9,430 of NW_027523894.1, read as the reverse complement.
GTTGCCTGAAATCTCAACACACACTTTTTCACCCAATCTTGATGAAACTTTCAGGTAATGATCAGTACACCAATCCCACTTGGCTCGCCAAATTTCCTTCTTCTAGGTGAAACCGTTCGTTGGCAGTAACCAGTTTCATTTTGAGGTTTCACTCTGTTTTCTCCTATAGGGATACATGTATTTGGAACTCTAAATCAAACACGGTTTGTGCCAGCTCTTTGAAACTTGACACCATAAAGCAGTTTCAAGTTCTATCTCTATGGTTTGTTTGCTGTTGATGTAGCCCTAAGCAGAGACTGGCGAGAATCACTTTCATGGAAAGGGCCTGCCAAGCTTCCAAAAAACTACGAGTTGCCTGAAATCTCAGCACACACTTTTTCAGCCAATCTTGATGAAACTTTCAGGTAATGGTCAGTACAATAATCCCACTTGGCTCGACAAATTTCATTCTTCTAGGTGAAACCGTTCGTTGGCAGTAACCGGTTTCATTTTGAGGTTTCACTCTGTTTTCTCCTATAGGGATACATGTATTTGGAACTCTAAATCAAACACGGTTTGTGCTAGCTCTTTGAAACTTGACACCATAAAGCAGTTTCAAGTTCTATCTCTATGGTTCGTTTGCTGTTGATGTAGCCCTAAGCAGAGACTGGCGAGAATCACTTTCATGGAAAGGGCCTGCCAAGCTTCCAAAAAACTACGAGTTGCCTGAAATCTCAGCACACACTTTTTCACCCAAACTTGATGAAACTTTAAGGTAATGATCAGTACACCAATCCCACTTGGCTCGCCAAATTTCGTTCTTCTAGGTGAAACCGTTCGTTGGCAGTAACCAGTTTCATTTTCAGGTTTCACTCTGTTTTCTCCTATAGGGATACATGTATTTGGAACTCTAAATCAAACACGGTTTGTGCTAGCTCTTTGAAACTTGACACCATAAAGCAGTTTCAAGTTCTATCTCTATGGTTTGTTTGCTGTTGATGTAGCACTAAGGAGAGACTGGCGAGAATCACTTTCATGGAAAGGGCCTGCCAAGCTTCCAAAAATCTACGAGTTGCCTGAAATCTCAGCACACACTTTTTCACCCAATCTTGATGAAACTTTCAGGTAATGATCAGTACACCAATCCCACTTGGCTCGCCAAATTTCGTTCTTCTAGGTGAAACCGTTCGTTGGCAGTAACCGGTTTCATTTTGAGGTTTCACTCTGTTTTCTCTTATAGGGATACATGTATTTGGAACTCTAAATCAAACACGGTTTGTGCTAGCTCTTTGAAACTTGACACCATAAAGCAGTTTTAAGTTCTATTTTTATGGTTTGTGTGCTGTTGATGTAGCCCTAAGCAGAGACTGGTGAGAATCACTTTCATGGAAAGTGCCTGCCAAGCTTCCAAAAAACTACGAGTTGCCTGTAATCTCAGCACACACTTTTTCACCCAATCTTGATGAAACATTCAGGTAATGATCAGTACACCAATCCCACTTGCCTCGCCAAATTTCGTTCTTCTAGGTGAAACCGTTCGTTGGCACTAACTGGTTTCATTTTGAGGTTTCACTCTGTTTTCTCCTATAGGGATACATGTATTTGGAACTCTAAATCAAACACGATTTGTGCTAGCTCTTTGAAACTTGACACCATAAAGCAGTTTCAAGTTCTATCTCTATGGTTTGTTTGCTGTTGATGTAGCCCTAAGCAGAGACTGGCGAGAATCACTTTCAAGGAAAGGGCCTACCAAGCTTCCAAAAAACTACGAGTTGCCTGAAATCTCAACACACACTTTTTCACCCAATCTTGATGAAACTTTCAGGTAATGATCAGTACACCAATCCCACTTGGCTCGCCAAATTTCGTTCTTCTAGGTGAAACCGTTCGTTGGCAGTAACCGGTTTCATTTTGAGGTTTCACTCTGTTTTCTCCTATAGGGATACATGTATTTGGAACTCTAAATCAAACACGGTTTGTGCCAGCTCTTGGAAACTTGACACAATAAAGAAGTTTCAAGTTCTATCTCTATGGTTTGTTTGCTGTTGATGTAGCCCTAAGCAGAGACTGTCGAGAATCAGATTCATGGAAAGGGCCTGCCAAGCTTCCAAAAAACTACGAGTTGCCTGAAATCTCAGCACACACTTTTTCAGCCACTCTTGATGAAACTTTCAGGTAATGGTCAGTACACCAATCCCACTTGGCTCGCCAAATTTCGTTCTTCTAGGTGAAACCGTTCGTTGGCAGTAACCGGTTTCATTTTGAGGTTTCACTGTTTTCTCCTATAGGGATACATGTATTTGGAACTCTAAATCAAACACGGTTTGTGCTAGCTCTTTGAAACTTGACACCATAAAGCAGTTTCAAGTTCTATCTCTATGGTTTGTTTGCTGTTGATGTAGCCCTAAGCAGAGACTGGCGAGAATCACTTTCATGGAAAGGGCCTGCCAAGCTTCCAAAAAACTACGAGTTGCCTGAAATCTCAGCACACACTTTTTCACCCAATCTTGATGAAACTTTCAGGTAATGATCAGTACACCAATCCCACTTGGCTCGCCAAATTTCGTTCTTCTAGGTGAAACCGTTCGTTGGCACTAACTGGTTTCATTTTGAGGTTTCACTCTGTTTTCTCCTATAGGGATACATGTATTTGGAACTCTAAATCAAACACGATTTGTGCTAGCTCTTTGAAACTTGACACCATAAAGCAGTTTCAAGTTCTATCTCTATGGTTTGTTTGCTGTTGATGTAGCCCTAAGCAGAGACTGGCGAGAATCACTTTCATGGAAAGGGCCTGCCAAGCTTCCAAAAAACTACGAGTTGCCTGAAATCTCAGCACACACTTTTTCACCCAATCTTGATGAAACTTTCAGGTAATGATCAGTACACCAATCTCACTTGTCTCGCCAAATTTCGTTCTTCTAGGTGAAACCGTTCGTTGGCAGTAACCGGTTTCATTTTGAGGTTTCACTCTATTTTCTCCTATAGGGATACATGTATTTGGAACTCTAAATCAAACACGGTTTGTGCTAGCTCTTTGAAACTTGACACCATAAAGCAGTTTCAAGTTCTCTCTCTATGGTTTGTTTGCTGTTGATGTAGCCCTAAGCAGAGACTGGGGAGAATCACTTTCATGGAAAGGGCCTGCCAAGCTTCCAAAAAACTACGAGTTGCCTGAAATCTCAGCACACACTTTTTCACCCAATCTTGATGAAACGATAGATAGATTTCAGTACACCAATCCCACTTGGCTCGCCAAATTTCGTTCTTCTAGGTGAAACCGTTCGTTGGCAGTAACCGGTTTCATTTTGAGGTTTCACTCTGTTTTCCTCCTATAGGGATACATGTATTTGGAACTCTAAATCAAACACGGTTTGTGCTAGCTCTTTGAAACTTGACACCATAAAGCAGTTTCAAGTTCTATCTCTATGGTTTGTTTGCTGTTGATGTAGCCCTAAGCAGAGACTGGCGAGAATCACTTTCATGGAAAGGGCCTGCCAAGCTTCCAAAAAACTACGAGTTGCCTGAAATCTCAGCACACACTTTTTCACCCAATCTTGATGAAACTTTCAGGTAATGATCAGTACACCAATCCCACTTGGCTCGCCAAATTTCGTTCTTCTAGGTGAAACCGTTCGTTGGCAGTAACCGGTTTCATTTTCAGTTTTCACTCTGTTTTCTCCTATAGGGATACATGTATTTGGAACTCTAAATCAAACACGGTTTGTGCTAGCTCTTTGAAACTTGACACCATAAAGCAGTTTCAAGTTCTATCTCTATGGTTTGTTTGCTGTTGATGTAGCCCTAAGCAGAGACTGGCAAGAATCACTTTAATGGAAAGGGCCTGCCAAGCTTCCAAAAAACTACGAGTTGCCTGAAATCTCAGCACACACTTTTTCACCCAATCTTGATGAAACTTTCAGGTAATGATCAGTACACCAATCCCACTTGGCTCGCCAAATTTCGTTCTTCTAGGTAAAACCGTTCGTTGGCAGTAACCGGTTTCATTTTGAGGTTTCACTCTGTTTTCCTCCTATAGGGATACATGTATTTGGAACTCTAAATCAAACACGGTTTGTGCTAGCTCTTTGAAACTTGACACCATAAAGCAGTTTCAAGTTCTATCTCTATGGTTTGTTTGCTGTTGATGTAGCCCTGAGCAGAGACTGGCGAGAATCACTTTCATGGAAAGGGCCTGCCAAGCTTCCAAAAAACTACGAGTTGCCTGAAATCTCAGCACAAACTTTTTCACCCAATCTTGATGAAACTTTCAGGTAATGATCAGTACACCAATCCCACTTGGCTCGCCAAATTTCGTTCCTCTAGGTGAAACCATTCGTTGGCAGTAACCGGTTTCATTTTGAGGTTTCACTCTGTTTTCTCCTATAGGGATACATGTATTTTGAACTCTAAATCAAACCCGGTTTGTGCTAGCTCTTTGAAACTTTACACCATAAAGCAGTTTCAAGTTCTATCTCTACGGTTTGTTTGCTGTTGATGTAGCCCTAAGCAGAGACTGGCGAGAATCACTTTCATGGAAAGGGCCTGCCAAGCTTCCAAAAAACTACGAGTTGCCTGAAATCTCAGCACACACTTTTTCACCCAATCTTGATGAAACTTTCAAGTAATGATCAGTACACCAATCCCACTTGGCTCGCCAAATTTCGTTCTTCGAGGTGAAACCGTTCGTTGGCAGTAACCGGTTTCATTTTGAGGTTTCACTCTGTTTTCTCCTATAGGGATACATGTATTTGGAACTCTAAATCAAACACGGTTTGTGCTAGCTCTTTGAAACTTCACACCATAAAGCAGTTTCAAGTTCTATCTCTATGGTTTGTTTGCTGTTGATGTAGCCCTAAGCAGAGACTGGCGAGAATCACTTTCATGGAAAGGGCCTGCCAAGCTTCCAAAAAACTACGAGTTGCCTGAAATCTCAGCACACACTTTTTCACCCAATCTTGATGAAACTTTCAGGTAATGATCAGTACACCAATCCCACTTGGCTCACCAAATTTCGTTCTTCTAGGTGAAACCGTTCGTTGGCAGTAACCGGTTTCATTTTGAGGTTTCACTCTGTTTTCTCCTATAGGGATACATGTATTTGGAACTCTAAATCAAACACAGTTTGTGCTAGCTCTTTGCAACTTGACACCATAAAGCAGTTTCAAGTTCTATCTCTATGGGTTGTTTGCTGTTGATGTAGCCCTAAGCAGAGACTGGCGAGAATCACTTTCATGGAAAGGGCCTGCCAAGCTTCCAAAAAACTACGAGTTGCCTGAAATCTCAGCACACACTTTTTCACCCAATCTTGATGAAACTTTCAGGTAATGATCAGTACACCAATCCCACTTGGCTCGCTAAATTTCGTTCTTCTAGGTAAAACCGTTCGTTGGCAGTAACCGGTTTCATTTTGAGGTTTCACTCTGTTTTCTCCTATAGGGATACATGTATTTGGAACTCTAAATCAAACATGGTTTGTGCTAGCTCTTTGAAACTTGACAGCATAAAGCAGTTTCAAGTTCTATCTCTATGGTTTGTTTGCTGTTGATTTAGCCCTAAGCAGAGACTGGCGAGAATCAGATTCATGGAAAGGGCCTGCCAAGCTTCCAAAAAACTACGAGTTGCCTGAAATCTCAGCACACACTTTTTCACCCAATCTTGATGAAACTTTTAGGTAATGATCAGTACACCAATCCCACTTGGCTCGCCAAATTTCGTTCTTCTAGGTAAAACCGTTTGTTGGCAGTAACCAGTTTCATTTTGAGGTTTCACTCTATTTTCTCCTATAGGGATACATGTATGTGGAACTCTAAATCAAAAACGGTTTGTGCTAGCTCTTTGAAACTTGACACAATAAAGCAGTTTCAAGTTCTGTCTCTATGGTTTGTTTGCTGTTGATGTAGCCCTAAGCAGAGACTGGTGAGAATCACTTTCATGGAAAGGGCCTGCAAAGCTTCCAAAAAACTACGAGTTGCCTGAAATCTCAGCACACACTTTTTCACCCAATCTTGATGAAACTTTCAGGTAATGATCAGTACACCAATCCCACTTGGCTCGCCAAATTTCGTTCTTCTAGGTGAAACCGTTCGTTGGCAGTAACCAGTTTTATTTTCAGGTTTCACTCTGTTTTCCTCCTATAGGGATACATGTATTTGGAACTCTAAATCAAACACGGTTCGTGCTAGCTCTTTGAAACTTGACACAATAAAGCAGTTTCAAGTTCTATCTCTATGGTTTGTTTGCTCTTGATGTAGCCCTAAGCAGAGACTGGCGAGAATCACTTTCATGGAAAGGGCCTGCCAAGCTTCCAAAAAACTACGAGTTGCCTGAAATCTCAGCACACACTTTTTCACCCAATCTTGATGAAACTTTCAAGTAATGATCAGTACACCAATCCCACTTGGCTCGCCAAATTTCGTTCTTCGAGGTGAAACCGTTCGTTGGCAGTAACCGGTTTCATTTTGAGGTTTCACTCTGTTTTCTCCTATAGGGATACATGTATTTGGAACTCTAAATCAAACACGGTTTGTGCTAGCTCTTTGAAACTTGACACCATAAAGCAGTTTCAAGTTCTATCTCTATGGTTTGTTTGCTGTTGATGTAGCCCTAAGCAGAGACTGGCGAGAATCACTTTCATGGAAAGGGCCTGCCAAGCTTCCAAAAAACTACGAGTTGCCTGAAATCTCAGCACACACTTTTTCACCCAATCTTGATGAAACTTTCAGGTAATGATCAGTACACCAATCCCACTTGGCTCGCCAAATTTCGTTCTTCTAGGTGAAACCGTTCGTTGGCAGTAACCGGTTTCATTTTGAGGTTTCACTCTGTTTTCTCCTAGAGGGATACATGTATTTGGAACTCTAAATCAAACACGGTTTGTGCTAGCTCTTTGAAACTTGACACCATAAAGCAGTTTCACGTTCTATCTCTATGGTTTGTTTGCTGTTGATGTAGCCCTAAGCAGAGACTGGCGAGAATCACTTTCATGGAAAGGGCCTGCCAAGCTTCCAAAAAACTACGAGTTGCCTGAAATCTCAGCACACACTTTTTCACCCAATCTTGATGAAACTTTCAGGTAATGATCAGTACACCAATCCCACTTGGCTCGCCAAATTTCGTTCTTCTAGGTGAAACCGTTCGTTGGCAGTAACCGGTTTCATTTTGAGGTTTCACTCTGTTTTCTCCTAGAGGGATACATGTATTTGGAACTCTAAATCAAACACGGTTCGTGCTAGCTCTTTGAAACTTGACACAATAAAGCAGTTTCAAGTTCTATCTCTATGGTTTGTTTGCTGTTGATGTAGCCCTAAGCAGAGACTGGCGAGAATCACTTTCATGGAAAGGGCCTGCCAAGCTTCCAAAAAACTACGAGTTGCCTGAAATCTCAGCACACACTTTTTCACCCAATCTTGATGAAACTTTCAGGTAATGATCAGTACACCAATCCCACTTGGCTCGCTAAATTTCGTTCTTCTAGGTAAAACCGTTCGTTGGCAGTAACCGGTTTCATTTTGAGGTTTCACTCTGTTTTCTCCTATAGGGATACATGTATTTGGAACTCTAAATCAAACACGGTTTGTGCTAGCTCTTTGAAACTTGACAGCATAAAGCAGTTTCAAGTTCTATCTCTATGGTTTGTTTGCTGTTGATGTAGCCCTAAGCAGAGACTGGCGAGAATCAGATTCATGGAAAGGGCCTGCCAAGCTTCCAAAAAACTACGAGTTGCCTGAAATCTCAGCACACACTTTTTCACCCAATCTTGATGAAACTTTTAGGTAATGATCAGTACACCAATCCCACTTGGCTCGCCAAATTTCGTTCTTCTAGGTAAAACCGTTTGTTGGCAGTAACCAGTTTCATTTTGAGGTTTCACTCTATTTTCTCCTATAGGGATACATGTATGTGGAACTCTAAATCAAACACGGTTTGTGCTAGCTCTTTGAAACTTGACACAATAAAGCAGTTTCAAGTTCTGTCTCTATGGTTTGTTTGCTGTTGATGTAGCCCTAAGCAGAGACTGGTGAGAATCACTTTCATGGAAAGGGCCTGCAAAGCTTCCAAAAATCTACGAGTTGCCTGAAATCTCAGCACACACTTTTTCACCCAATCTTGATGAAACTTTCAGGTAATGATCAGTACACCAATCCCACTTGGCTCGCCAAATTTCGTTCTTCTAGGTGAAACCGTTCGTTGGCAGTAACCAGTTTTATTTTCAGGTTTCACTCTGTTTTCTCCTATAGGGATACATGTATTTGGAACTCTAAATCAAACACGGTTCGTGCTAGCTCTTTGAAACTTGACACAATAAAGCAGTTTCAAGTTCTATCTCTATGGTTTGTTTGCTCTTGATGTAGCCCTAAGCAGAGACTGGCGAGAATCACTTTCATGGAAAGGGCCTGCCAAGCTTCCAAAAAACTACGAGTTGCCTGAAATCTCAGCACACACTTTTTCACCCAATCTTGATGAAACTTTCAGGTAATGATCAGTACACCAATCCCACTTGGCTCGCCAAATTTCGTTCTTCTAGGTGAAACCGTTCGTTGGCAGTAACCGGTTTCATTTTGAGGTTTCACTCTGTTTTCTCCTATAGGGATGCATGCATTTGGAACTCTAAATCAAACACGGTTTGTGCTAGCTCTTTGAAACTTTACACAATAAAGCAGTTTCAAGTTCTATCTCTATGGTTTGTTTGCTGTTGATGTAGCCCTAAGCAGAGACTGGCGAGAATCACTTTCATGGAAAGGGCCTGCCAAGCTTCCAAAAAACTACGAGTTGCCTGAAATCTCAGCACACACTTTTTCACCCAATCTTGATGAAACTTTCAGGTAATGATCTGTATACCAATCCCACTTGGCTCGCCAAATTTCGTTCTTCTAGGTGAAACCGTTCGTTGGCAGTAACCGGTTTCATTTTGAGGTTTCACTCTTTTTCTCCTATAGGGATACATGCATTTGGAACTCTAAATCAAACACGGTTTTTGCTAGCTCTTTGAAACTTGACACCATAAAGCAGTTTCAAGTTCTGTCTCTATGGTTTGTTTGCTGTTGATATAGCCCTAAGCAGAGACTGGCGAGAATCACTTTCATGGAAAGGGCCTGCCAAGCTTCCAAAAAACTACGAGTTGCCTGAAATCTCAGCACACACTTTTTCACCCAATCTTGATGAAACTTTCAGGTAATGATCAGTACACCAATCCCACTTGGCTCCCCAAATTTCGTTCTTCTAGGTGAAACCGTTCGTTGGCAGTAACCGGTTTCATTTTGAGGTTTCACTCTGTTTTCTCCTATAGGGATACATGTATTTGGAACTATATATCAAACACGGTTTGTGCTAGCTCTTTGAAACTTGACACCATAAAGAAGTTTCAAGTCCTATCTCTATGGTTTGTTTGCTGTTGATGTAGCCCTAAGCAGAGACTGGCGAGAATCACTTTCATGGAAAGGGCCTGCCA
>NW_027523893.1:0-39198 GCF_052094955.1 Ictidomys tridecemlineatus | reverse complement strand
AGGCCTGTTACATACAGCAGAGTTTGGAGACTGGGGTGAAGAAGGCCTGTTACAGAGAGCAGTTCTTGGAGACTGGGGTGCAGAAGGACAGTTACAGAGATCAGAGTTTGGAGACTGGGTTGCAAAAGAATCTTACTGAGAGCAGAGGTTGGAGAATGAGGTGCAGAAGGATCGTTGGAGAGAGCAGTGTTTAGAGACTGCAGTGTAGAAGGACTGATACAGAAAGCACAGGTTTAAGACTGGGGTGCAGAAGGACCCTTACAGAGAACAGAGGTTGGAGATTGAAAGACTCTTACAGAGAGCAGACGTTGGAGACAGGGGTGCAGAATGACTGTTGTAGAGAACAGAGGTCGGAGACTGGTTTACAGAAGGACCATTGCAGAAAGTAGAGGTTGGAGACTGGGTTTCAGAAAGATCATACAGAGAGCAGAGTTTTGACACTGAGCTGCAGAAGGACTGGCAGAGAGAAGAGGTTGGAGATTGTGGCACTGAAGGACTGTAGCAGAAAGCAGAGGTTGGAGTATGAGGTGCAGAAAGACTATTACAGAGATCACAGTTTGGAGACTGGGGTGCAGAAAAACTGATACAGAAAGCAGAGTTTGGAGACTGGGGTGCAGAAGGACCCTTACAGAGAGCAAACGTTGTAGACTGGGTTGGAGAAGGACTGTTGCAGAGAGCAGAGAATGGAGACTGGGGTGCAGAAGGACTCTTGCAGAGAGCAGAGTTTGAAGACTGGTTGCAGAAGGACTGTTTCAGAGAGCAGAGGTTTCAGAGTGTAGTGGAGAATGACGGTTACAGAGAGCAGAGTTTGGAGACTGTGGTGCAGAAGGACTGATATAGAAAGTAGAGGTGGGAGACTGGGTTGCAAAAGGACCCTTACAGAGAACAGAGGTTGGAGACTGCAGTACAGAAGGACTGTTGTAGAGAACAAGTTTGGAGACTGGGGTTAAGAGGTACCAATGCAGAGAGCAGAGGTTGGAGACTCGGGTGCAGAAAGAGTGTTACAGAGATCAGAGTTTGGAGACTGAGGTGGAGAAGGACTGTTACATAAATCAGAGGTTGGAAATTGGGGTGTAGAAGGACCCTTACAGAGAGCAGAGTATGAAGACTTCCGTACATAAGGACTGTTACACAGAGCAGATCTCGAAGACTGTGGAGCAGCAGGACTATTGCAGAGGACAGAAGTTGGATACTGGGGTGGAGAAGGAATGTTACAGAGAGCAGAGTTTGGAAACTGGAGTGCAGAAGGATTTTACAGAGATCAGAGTCTGGAGACTGTGATGCAGAAGGACTGTTGCACAGAGCAGAAGTTGGAGACTGGGGTCCAGAAGGATCGTTGCACAGAGCAGAAGTTGGAGACTGGGGTCTAGAAGGATCGTTGCAGAGAGCAGATTTTAGAGACTGAGGTGCAGATGGACTGTTACAGAGAGAAGAGTTTAGAGACTGAGGTACAGAAGGACAGTTATAGAGAGCAGAGTTTGGAGACTGGTATGCAGAAGGAGTGTTACAGAGAGCAGAGGTTGGAGACTGGGGTTCAGATGGATCTTACAGAGAGCAGAGTTTGGAGACTGGGGTGCAAAAGGAACGTTGCAGAGAGCAGATGTTGGAGACTGGGATGGAGAAGAATCATTGCAGAGAGAAGAGGTTGGAGACTGGAGTGCATAAGGATTTTACAGAGAGCAGAGGTTCGTGACTAGGTTGCAGAAGGACTGTTGCCGAGAGTAGAAGTAGGAGACTGGGGTGGAGAAAAATCATTGCCGAGAGAAGAGGTTGGAGACTGGGGTTCTGAAGGCCTGTTACAGAGAGCAGATTCGAGACTGGGTTGCAAAAATCCTGATATAGAGAGCAGAGGTTGGAAACTATTCTGCAGAAGGACTGTTACAGAGAGCAGAGTTTGGAGACTGGGTTGCAGAAGGGTCTAAAAGAGAGCAGACGTAGGAGACTGAGTTGCAGAAGGATCGTTGCAGAGAGCAGAGTTTTTAGACTGAGTTGCTGAAGGACTGTTGCAGAGAGCAGATGTTGGAGACTTGTGTGCAGACGGACTGTTACAGAGAGCAGAGTTTGGAGACTGGGTTAAAGAAGGATCCTAAAGAGAGCAGAGGTTGAAGAATCAGGTGCAGAAAGACTGATACAGAGGGTTAATATTAAAGACTCAGGTGCAAAAGTAACGTTGCAGAATACAGAGTTTTGAGACTGAGATGTACAAGGATTGTTACAGAGAGCAGAGTTTGGAGACTGGGGTGCAGAAAGACTGTTGCAGATAGCGGATTTTGGAGACTAAGGTGCATAAGGACTTTTATAGAGAGCAGAGGTTGGTGCCTGGGGTGCAGAAGGACTGATACAGAAAGCAGAGATTAAAGTCTTGGGTGCAGAAAGACTGTTAACGAGAGCAGAGGTTGGATTCTGCAGTACAGGAGGACTGTTACAGAGAGCACAGGTTGGAGACTGTGGTGCAGAAGGTCTGTAAAAGAGAGCTGATGTTGGTAACTTGGCTGCCGAAGGACTGTTGCAGAGAGCAGATATTGTAGACTGGGGTGGAGAAGAACTGTTGCGGAGAGCAGAGGTTGTTGACTGCGTTGCAGAAATACTGTTACAGAGAGCAGAGTTTGGAGACAGCGGTGCAGAAGGATCTTACAGAGAGCAGAATTTGGAGACTAAGGTGCAGACGGACTGTTAAAGAGAGCAGAGGTTGGAGACTGAGGTGTAGATGGACTGTTACAGAGAGCAGAGGTAGGAGACTGGGGTGCAGAAGGTTCGTTCAAGACAGCAGAGTTTTCATGCTGAGGTGAGAAGACTGTTGCAGAGAGCAGAGGTTGGAGACTGGGTTGTAGAAGGACTGTTACAGAGAGCAGAGTTTGGAGATTCAGGTGCAGAAGGACTGTTACAGGAAGCAGAGTTTGGAAATTGGGATGCAGAAGGAGCGTGAAAGAGAAAAGAGGTTGAATACTGCGGTATAGGACTGTTACCAATAGCAGAGCTTGGAGACTGGGGTGCAGAAGGACTGTTACAGAGAGCAGAGTTTGGAGACTGAGGTGTAGAAGGAGTGTTACAGAGAGCAGAGTTTGGAGTCTGAGGTGCAGAAGGACTTTTACAGAAAGCAGAGGTGGGAAATTGGGGTGTAGAAGGACCGTTACAAAGAGCAGAGTTTGGAGACTGCGGTACAGAAGGACTGTTACTCAGAGCAGATCTCGGAGACTGGGGATCAGAAGGACTGTTGCAGAGGAAAGAAGTTGTAGACTGAGGTGGACAAGGAATGTTACAGAGAGCAGAGTTTAGTAACTGGAATGCAGAAGGATCTTACAGAGAGCAGAGGTTGGAGACTGTGGTGCAGAAGGACTGTTGCACAGAGCAGAAGTTGGAGACTGGGGTCCAGATGGATCGTTGCAGAGAGCAGATTTTAGAGACTGAGGTGCAGAAGGAAAGTTACAGAGATCAGAGTTTGGAGACTGTTGTGCAGAAGGAGTGTTACAGAGAGCACAGGTTGGAGACTGGGGTTCAGATGGATCTTACAAAGAGCAGAGTTTAGATCCTGGGTTGCACAAGGACTGTTGCAGAGAGCAGATGTTGGAGACTGGGATGGACAAAAATCGTTGCAGAGAGAAGAGGTTGAAGACTGCAGTGCATAAGGATCTTACAGAGTGCAGAGTTTGGTGACTAGGGTGCAGGAATGTTGCCGAGAGCAGAGGTTGAAAACTGGTTTGGAGAAAAATCATTGCAGAGAGAAAAGGTTGGAGACTGGGGTTCTGAAGGCCTGTTACAGAGAGCAGAGGTTCGAGACTGGGTTGTAAAATTCCTGTTAAAGAGAGCAGAGGTTGGAAACTATTCTGCAGAAGGACTGTTACAGAGAGCAGAGTTTGGAGACTGGGTTGCAAAAGGGTCTTACAGAGAGCAGAGGTAGTAGACTGAGGTGCAGAAGGATCATTGCAGAGAGAAGAGTTTTTAGACTGAGTTGCTGAAGGACTCTTGCAGAGAGCAGATGTTGGAGAGTGGTGTGCAAAAGGATTGTTGCAGAGAGCAGAGGTTGGAGACTGGGGTGAAGAAGGATCGGTGTAGAGAGCAGAGGTTGGAGACTGGTGTCCAGAAGGACTGTTACAGAGAGCAGAGTTTGGAGACTGGGTTGGATAAGGATCTTACAGAGAGCAGAGGTTGGAGACTGGGGTGCAGAAGGACTGTAATGGAGAGCAGAGTTTGGAGACTGGGGTGCAGAAGAAGTGATACAGAAAGCAGATATTGGAGTCTGGGGTGCAGAAAGACCGTTACAGAGAGCAGAGTTTGGATTCTGCAGTTCAAGAGGACTGTTACAGAGAGCAGAATTTGGAAACTGGTGTGTAGAAGTACTGTAAAAGAGAGCTGATGTTGGTAACTAGGGTGCCGAAGGATTGTTGCAGAGATCAGAGTTTGGGACTGGGGTGCAGAAGAACTGTTGCGAAGATCAGAGGTTGGAGACTGGGGTGCAGAAGGACTGTTACAGAGAGAAGAGGTTGGAGAGAGCGGTGCAGAAGGATCTTACAGAGAGCAGAATTTGGAAACTGAGGTGCAGAAGGACTGTTGTAGAGATCAGAGGTTGGAGACTGGGGTGCAGTAAGATAATTGCAGAGAGCAGAGGTTAAAGACTGGGGTGCAGAAGGATCGTTGCAGAGAGGAGAGGTTAGAGACTTGCGTGTAAAAGGCCAGTTACAGAGAGAAGAGGTTGAAGACTGGGGTGCATAAAGACTGGTAAAGAGACCAGATTTTGAAGACTGGGGTTCTGAAGGATCTGACAGAGAGCAGAGGTTGTAGACTAAGGTGCAGGTGTACTGTTACAGAGAGCAGTGTTTGGAGACTGGGGCACAGAAGGATCGTGGAGAGCAGAGGTTTCAGACTGAGGTGCAGAAAGACTGTTACAGAAAACAGAGGTTGTAAATCGGGGTGCAGAAGGACCGTTAAAGAGAGCAGAGGTTGGAAACTATAGTATAGAAGGACTGTTACAGAGAGCAGAGGTGGGAGACTTGGGTTCAGAAGGACTGTTACAGAAAGTACAGGTTGGAGACTGAGGTGAAGAAGGATAGACAAGAGAGCAGACGTTGGAGACTGGGGTTCAGAAGGACTGATACAGAAAGCAGAGGTTGGAGACAGGGGTGCAGAAGGACCTTTACAAAGAGCAGAGTTTGGTGAATGCGGTACAGAAAGACTGTTACCGAGAGCAGATATTGGAGACTGGGGAGCAGAAGGACTTTTGCATAGGACAGAGTTTGGAGACTGGGGTGCCGCAAGACCCTTGCAGAAAGCCTAGGTTGGAGACTAGGGTGGAGAAGAAATGTTAGAAAGAGCAGAGTTTGAAAACTGGAGTGCAGAAAGATCTTACAGAGAGCATAGGTTGGAGACTGTGGTGCAGAAGGACTGTTGGAGAGAGCAGACGTTGGAGACTGGGGTCAAGAATGATGTTTTCAGAGAGCAGAGTTTGCAAACTGGGATGCAGAAGGCTGTTGCAGACAGCAAAGGTTGGATACTGAGGTGCAGAAGGACTGTTACAGAGAGCAGATGTTGGAGACTGGGGTTCAGATGGATCTTAGAGAGAGCAGAGGTCGGAGACTGAGGTGCAGAAGGATTTTAACAGACAGCTAGGTAGGAGACTAGGGTGCGGGAGGTTCGTTTCAGACAACAGAGTTTTCAGACTGTGGTGCAAAAGGACTGTTGCAGAATCAAGATGTTGGAGACTGGGGTGTAGTAAGACTGTTGCAGAGAGCAGAGGTTTGAGACTGGGGTTAAGAATGATCTTTGCAGAGAGAAGAGATTGAAGACTGGTGTCCAGAAGGGATGTTACAGGGAGCAGAGTTGGGAGACTGGGTTGGCGAAGGATCCCACAGAGAGCAGAGGTTGGAGACTGAAGTGAAGAAGTAATGTTACAGAGTGTATAGGTTGGAGACTGAGGTGCAGAAAAACTGTTGCAGAGAACAGAGTTTGCAAACTGAGGAGCAGAAAGATTGTTACAGTGAGCAGAGTTTGGAGACTTGGGTGCAGAAGGACTGTTGCAGAGAGCAGAGGTTGGAGACTTAAATGCAGAAGGACTGTTTCAGAGAGCAGATTTTGGAGACTGGGGTGCAGAAGGCCTGTTACAGAAAGCAGAGTCTCTAGTATAGGGTGAAGAAAGAACGTTACAGAGAGTAGATGCTGGAGCATGCAGTACAGAAGGACTGTTGCAGAGAGCAGAATTTAGAGACTGGGGTGCAGAAGGACTGTTGCAGAGAGCAGAGGTTTGAGACTGAGGTGCAGAAGTCCTGTTACATAGAACAGAGTTTGGAGACTGGGGTGCAGAAGGATCAATGCAAATAGCAGATCTTGGAGACAGGGGTGCAGAAGGATCTTACAGAGTGCAGAAGTTGGAGACTGGGTTGGAGAAGTATTTTACAGAGAGCAGAGTTGGGAGAATGAGGTGCAGAAGGACTGTTACAGGCAGCAGAGGTAAAATACTGGGGTGCAGAAAGTTCTTTGAAGACAGCAGAGTTTTCAGACTGAGGTGCAGAAGGACTATTGCAGAGAGCAGTTGTTGGAGACTGGGGTGCAGAAGGACTGTTGCAGAGAGCAAAGTTTGGAGACTGGGGTTAAGAGGGATGGTTGCAGAGAACAGAGGTTGGAGACTGGTGTTCAAAAGGACTGTTACAGTGAGCAGAGTTTGGAGACTTGGGTGCAGAAGGACTGTTGCAGAGAGCAGAGGTTGGAGACTTATGTGCAGAAGGACTGTTTCAGAGAGCAGATTTTGGAGACTGGGGTGCAGAAGGCCTGTTACAGAAAGCAGAGTCTCTAGTATAGGGTGAAGAAAGAACGTTACAGAGAGTAGAGGCTGGAGCATGCAGTACAGAAGGACTGTTGCAGAGAGCAGAATTTAGAGACTGGGGTGCAGAAGGACTGTTGCAGAGAGCAGAGGTTTGAGACTGAGGTGCAGAAGTCCTGTTACATAGAACAGAGTTTGGAGTCTGGGGTGCAGAAGGATCAATGCAAATAGCAGATCTTGGAGACAGGGGTGCAGAAGGATCTTACAGAGTGCAGAAGTTGGAGACTGGGTTGGAGAAGTATTTTACAGAGAGCAGAGTTGGGAGAATGAGGTGCAGAAGGACTGTTACAGGCAGCAGAGGTAAAATACTGGGGTGCAGAAAGTTCTTTGAAGACAGCAGAGTTTTCAGACTGAGGTGCAGAAGGACTATTGCAGAGAGCAGTTGTTGGAGACTGGGGTGCAGAAGGACTGTTGCAGAGAGCAAAGTTTGGAGACTGGGGTTAAGAGGGATGGTTGCAGAGAGCAGAGGTTTGAGACTGGTGTTCAGAAGGACTGTTACAGAGAGCAGAGTTTGGAGAATGGGTTTTAGGATACTACAGAGAGCAGAGGTTGGCGAGTGATGTGAAGAACGACTGTTACAGAGAGTAGAGGATGGAGACTGGGCTGCAGAAGGACTGTTTTAGAGAGCAGTGGTTGGAGTCTGGGGTGCAGAAGGACTATTGCAGAGAGCAGAGGTTGGAGACTGAGGTACAGAAATCCTGTTACAGAGAGAAGAGGTTGGAGACTTGGATGCAGAAGGACTGTTGCAGAGAGCAGAGGTTGGATACTGGGGTGAAGATGGATCTTACAGAGAAAAGAACTTGCAGACTGAGGTGCAGAAGGACTGTTGCGGAGATCAGAGGTAGTAGACTGGGGTGCAGTAGAATCAAGCAGAGAGGAGAGGTTGGAGACTGGGGTGCAGAAGGATCATTGCAGAGAGCAGATTTTGGAGACTGGGGTGCAGAAGGCCTGCTACAGATAGAAAAGTTTGGAGACTGGTGTGCAGAAGGCCTGTTATAGAGAGCAGAGTTTTGAGACTGGTGTTCAGAAGGACTGATAAAAAAAGCAAAGTTTGGAGACTGGGTTGCTGAAGGACTGTCACAGAGAGCAGATGTTGGAGACTGGGGAGCCGAAGGACTGCAGCAGAGGAGAGAGGATGGAAACTGGGGTGCTGCAGGACACTTGCAGAAAGCAGAGGTTAAAGTCTGGTTTGGAGAATGAATGTTACAGAGAGCAGAGTTTGGAAACTGGAGTGGAGAAGGATCTTACAGAGAGCAGAGGAAGGAGACTGGGGTGCAGAAGAACTGTTGAGGAGAGCAGAGGTTGGAGACTGGAGTGCAGAAGGACTGTTACAGAGAGCAGATGTTGGAGACTGTGCTGCATAAGGAATGTTGCAGAGAACAGAGGTTGGAGACTGGGCTGCAGAAGGACTGTTACAGAAAACAGAGGTTGGAGACTGGGGTTCAGATGGATCTTACAGAGAGCAGAGGTTGGAGAGTGTGGTCCAGAAGGACTCTTCCAGAGAGCAGAGTTTTGAGACTGGGGTCCAGAAGGATTGTTGCAGAGAGCAGAGTTTGAAGACTGGGGTGCAGAAGTACGGTTGCAGAGAGCAGAGTTAGGAGACTGGGGTGCAGAAGGACGTTTGAGGAGAGCAGAGGTTGGAGACTGGAGTGCAGAAGGACTGTTACAGAGAGCAGAGGTAGGAGACTGAGGTGCAGAAGGACTGTTGCAGAGAGCAGACGTTGGAGATTGGTCTGCAGAAGGACTGTTGCAGAGAGAAGAGGTTGGAGACTGGGCTGCAAAAGGACTTTTGCAGAGAACAGATGTTGGAGACTGTGCTGCAGAAGAAATGTTGTAGAGAACAGAGGTTGGAGACTGGGCTTCACAAGGACTGTTACAGAAAACAGAGGTTGGAGACTGGGGTTCAGATGGATTTTACAGAGAGCAGATTTTGGAGACTGGGGTGCAAAAGGACTGTTGCAGAGAGCAGAGGTTGGATACTGGGGTGGAGAAGAATCGTTGCAAAGAGAAGAGGTTGGAGAATGGGGTGCAGAAGTCCTGTTTCAGAGAGCAGAGATTGGAGACTGGCTTGCAAAAGTCCTGTTACAGAGAGCAGAGTTTGGAGACTTTTGTGCAGAAGGACTGTTACAGAGTGAAGAGTTTAAGGACTGGGTTGTAGAAAGATCTTACCGAGAGCAGAGTTAGGAGAATGAGATGCAAAGGACTGTTACAGAGAGCAGAAGTAGGAGACTGGGGTGCAGAAGGGTCTTTGCAGAGAGCAGAGTTTTAAGACTGAGGGGCAGAAGGACTGTTGCAGAGAGTAGATGTTGAAGACTGTGGTGCAGAAGTTCTGTTGCAGACAGCATAGGTTGGAAACTTTGGTGAAGAAGGATCGTTGCAGAGAGCAGAGGTTGGAGACTGGTGTGCAGAAGGACTGTTACAGAGAGCAGAGTTTGGAGACTGGGTTGCAGAAAAATCTTAGAGAGAGCAGAGGTTGCAGACTGAGGTGAAGCAGGACTGTTACAGAGAGTAGAGGTTGGAGACTGATTTGCAGAAAGACCCTTACAGAGAACAGAGTTTGGAGACTGAGGTGCAGAAGGATTTTTACAGAGATCAAAGTTTGAAGACTCTTGTGCAGAAGGACTCTGCAGAGAGCAGACGTTGGAGACTGGAGTCAAGAAGGATCATTGCAGAAATCAGAGTTTGGAAACTGGAGTGTAGAAGTACTGTTGCAGAGAGCAGATGTTGGAGACTGGGGTGCAGAAGGACTGTTGCAGAGAGCAGAGTTTGGAGAATGTGGTGCAGAAGGAGTGTTTAAGAGAGCAGAGGTTGGAGACTTAGGTTCAGAAGGACTGTTACAGAGAGTAGAGGTTTGATACTGGGGTGCAGAAGGACTGTTACAGAGATCAGAGGTTGGAGAGTGGGGTTAAGATGGATCTCACAGAACCAGAAGTTGGAGACTGTGGTGCAAAAGGACTGTTGCAGAGAGCAGAGGTTGGAGACTTGTATGGAGTAGAATCGTTGCAGAGAGAAGATTTTGGAGACTCGGGTGCAGAATGCTGGTTACAGAGAGCAGATTTTTGAGACTGGGTTGCAGAAGTCTTGTTACAGAGAGCAGAGGTTGGAGACTGTTTTGCAGAAGGATGGTTGCATAGTGCAGAGTTTAAAGACTGGGTTGCAGAAATATTTTACAGAGAGCAGAGTTGGGAGAATGAGGTGCAGAAGGACTGTTACAGGCAGCAGAGGTAAAATACTGGGGTGCAGAAAGTTCATTGAATACAGCAGAGTTTTCAGACTGAGGTGCAGAAGGACTGTTGCAGAGAGCAGAGGTTGGAGACTTGGGAGCACAATGACTGTTGCAGAGGACAGAGGTTGGAGACTGCGGTGCCGCAGGACATGTGCAGAAGGCAGAGGTTAAAGAATGTTGTGTAGAAGGAATGTTACAGACAGCAGATTTTTGAAACTGGAGTTCAGAAGGATCTTACAGAGAGCAGAGTTTGGAGACTGTGGTGCAGAAGGATTGTTACAGAGAGCAGAGTTTGGAGACTGGGGTCAAGAAGGATCGGTGCAGAGAGTAGAGTTTGGAGACTGGGGTGTGGAAGGACTTATGCAGAGAGCAGAGGTATGAAACTGGGGTGCAGAAGGACTGTTGCAGAGAGCAGAGGTTGGAGACTGGAGTGCAGAAGGACTGTTGCAGAGAGCAGAGGTTGGAGTCTGATGTGCAGAAAGACTCTTACATTGAGCAGAGTTTGGAGACTGGGGTGCAGAAGGACTGTTACAGAGACCAGAGGTTGGAGACTGTGGTGCAGAAGGACTGTTGCAGAGATCAGAGTTTAAAGACTGCGGTGCAGTAGGATCATTGCAGAGAGCAGAGGTTTCGAATTTAGGGTGCAGTAGGATCCTAGGAGAGAGCAGATTTTGAAGACTGGGGTGCAGAAGGCCTGCTACAGAGAGAAGAGTTTGGAGACTGGCGTGCAGAAGGCCTGTTACAGAGAGGAGAGGTGAGAGACTGGGGTGCAGAAGGACAGTTATAGAGAGCAGAGTTTTGTGACTGGGTTGCTGAAGGTTCTTACAGAGAGCAGAGGTTGGAGACTGAGGTGCAGGTGGACTTTTACAGAGAGCAGTGTTTGTAGACTGGCCTGCAGAAGGATCGTGAAGAGAGCAGAGGTGTCAGACTGAGGTTCAGTAGGACTGTTACAGAGAACAGAGGTTGGAGACTGAAGTGTAGAAGCAATGTTACAGAGAGCAGAGTTGGAGACTGAGGTGCAGAAGAACTGTTACAGAAAGAAGAGGTTGGAAATCGGGGTGCAGTTGGACTGTTACAGAGACCAGATGTTGGAGACTGCGGTATTGAAAAACTGTTACAGAGAGCAGAGTTTGGAGACTGGGGTGCAAAAAGAATGTTACAGAGAGCACAGGTTGGAGACTGAAGTGCAGAAGGATAGATATAGAGAGCAGAGGTTTGAGACTGAGGTTCAAAAGGACTGATACAGAAAGCAGAGTTTGGAGACTGGGGTGCTGAAAGACCCTTACAAAGAGCAGAGGTTGGAGACTGGAGAGCACAAAGACTGTTGTAGAGGACAGAGGTTGGAGACTGGGGTGCCGCAGGACACGTGCAGAAGGCAGAGGTTAAAGAATGTTGTGTAGAAGGAATGTTACAGACAGCAGATTTTGGAAACTGGAGTTCAAAAGGATCTTACAGAGAGCAGAGTTTGGAGACTGTGGTGCAGAAGGATTGTTACAGAGAGCAGAGTTTGGAGACTGGGGTCCAGAAGGATCGGTGCAGAGAGGAGAGTTTGGAGACTGGGGTGTGGAAGGACTTATGCAGAGAGCAGAGGTATGAAACTGGGGTGCATAAGGACTGTTGCAGAGAGCAGAGGTTGGAGACTGGAGTGCAGAAGGACTGTTGCAGAGAGCAGAGGTTGGAGTCTGATGTGCAGAAAGACTCTTACAGAGAGCAGAGTTTGGAGACTGGGGTGCAGAAGGACTGTTACAGAGACCAGAGGTTGGAGACTGTGGTGCAGAAGGACTGTTGCAGAGATCAGAGGTTATAGACTATGGTGCAGTAGGATCATTGCAGAGAGCAAAGGTTGGAGACTGGGGTGCAGAAGGATCCTTGGAGAGAGCAGATTTTGAAGACTGGGGTGCAGAAGGCCTGCTACAGAGAGCAGAGTTTGGAGACTGAGGTGCAGAAAAACTGTTACAGAAACTAGAGGTTGGAAATTGGGGTGCATAAGAACCGTTACCGAGACCAGAGTTTGGAGACTGCGGTATAGAAAAACTGTTACAGAGCGCACAGGTTGGAGACTGGGGTGCAAAAGGACTGTTGCAGAGACCAGAGGTTGGAAGCTAGGGTTTAGAAGGACTGTTGCAGAGAGCAGATGTTTGAGACTGGAATGCAGATGGACTGTTGCAGAGAGCAGAGGTTGGATACTGAGGTTCAGATGGACTGTTACAGAGGAGAGAGGTTGGAGACTGGGGTGCCGCAGGACCCTGCAGAAATCAGAGGTTAGAGACTGCAATGGAGAAGAAATATTAGAGAGAACAGATTTTGTAAACTGGAGTGCATAAAGATCTTACATAGAACAGCGGTTGGAGACTGTGGTGCAGAAGGACTGTTGCAGAGATTAGAGTTTTGCGACTAGGGTCCAGAAGATCGTTGCAGAGAGCAGAGGTTGGAGACTGGGGTGCAGAAACACTGTTGCAGAGAGCAGAGGTTGGAGACTGGGGTGCAGAAGGATTGTTGCAGAGAGCAGAGGTTGGAGACTGGAGTGCAGAAGGACTGTTGAAGAGAGCAGAGATTGAAGACTGAAGTGCAGAAACACTCTTAGAAAGAGCAGAATTTGGATACTGGAGTGAAGAAGGACTGATAAAGAAAGCAGAGGTTGGATTCTGGTGTGCAGAAAGAGTATTACAGAGAGCAGAGGTTGAAGACTGCAGTACCGAAGGACTTTTGCAGAGAGCAGTGTTTGGAGACTGGGGTTCAGAAAGACTGTTACATAGAGCAGAGGTTGGAAACTGAGGTGCAGAAATCCTGTTACATAGAGCAGAGTTTGGTGACTGTGGTGCAGATGGATCGTTGCAAGGAGGAGACTTGGAGACAGGGGTGCAGAAGGATCTTACAGAGAGTAGAAGTTTGAGACTGAGGTGCAGAAAAACTTTTGCAAAGATGAGACGTTGGACACTGGCGTGCAGTAGGATCATTGCTGAGAACAGAGGTTGGAGACTGGGGTGCAGAAGGTCTGCTACAGAGAGCAGAGTTTGGAGACTGGTGTGCAGAAGTCCTATTAAAGAGAGAAAATGTTGGAAACTCAAGTGCAGAAAGACTGTTATAGAGAGCAGAGTTTGGAGACTGGGTTGCTGAAGGATCTTACAGAGAGCAGAGGTTGTCGACTGAGGTGCAGAAGGACAGTTACAGAGAGCAGAGGTTGGAGACTGAGGTGTAAAAGGACTGTTACAGAGAGCAGAGTTTGGAGACCCAGGTGCAGAAGGACTGTTACAGGAAGCCGAGTTTGGAAATTGGGGTGCAAAAGAACCTTTACAGAGAGCAGAGTTTGGAGACTGTGGTTTAGGACTGTTACCGAGAGCAGAGGTTGGAGACTGGGGTGCAGAAGGACTCTTACATAGAGCACAGGTTGGAGACTGAGGTGCAGAAGGATAGATACAGAAAACAGAGGTTGGAGACTATGGGTCAGACAGACTGTTACAGAAAGCAAAGTTTGGAGACTGCGGTACAGAAGGACCATTTCAGAGAGCAGATCTTGGAGACTGGGGAGCAGGAGGACTGTTGCAGAGGATAAATGTTGGAGACTCGGGTGGAGAAGGAATGTTACAGAGAACAGAGTTTGGAAACTGGAGTGCAGAAGGATCTTACGAAGAGAAGAGTTTGGAGACTGTGTTGCAGAAAGACTGTTGCAGAGAGCAGACGTTGGAGACTGGGGTCCAGAAGGATCGTTGCAGAGAGCAGAGTTTTGAGACTGGGGTGCAGAAGGACTGTTCAAGAGAGCAGATGTTGAAGACTGGGGTGCAGAAGGACTGTGGAAGAAAGCAGATTTTAGAGACTGGGGTGCAGAAGGTCTGTTACACAGAGAAGAGGTTGGAGACTGATTTGCAGACGGACTTTTACAGAGAGCAGAGTTTGCAGACAGAGATGCAGAAGGACTGTTATAGAGAGCAGAGGTTGGAGACTGGGGTTCAGATGGATCTTTCACAGAGCAGAGTTTGGGGACTGGGGTGCAAACGACTGTTGCAGAGAGCAGAATCTGGAGACTGGGGTGGAGAAGAATTGTTGCAGAGAGAAGAGGTTGGAGACTGGGGTGCAGAAGGCCTGTTACAGAGAGCAGAGTTTGGAGACTGGGTGGCAGAAGTCCTGGTACAGAGAGCAGAGGTTAAAGACTGTTGTGCAGAAGGACTGTTACAGAGTGCAGAGTTTAAAGACTGGGTTGCAGAAGGATTTTACAGAGAGCATAGTTGGGAGACTGAGGTGCAGATTGACTGTTACAGAGAGCAGAGGTAGGAGACTGGGATGCAGAACGGTCGTTGCAGACAGCAGAGTTTTCAGACTGAGGTACAGAAAAACTGTTGCAGAGAGCAGATGTTGGAGACTGGAGTGCAGAAGAACTGTTGCAGTTAGCAGATGTTGGAGACTGGGGTGCAGAAGGACTGATAAAGAATGCAGAGGTTGGAGACTGGGGTGCAGAACGACCTTTACAGAGAGGATACTTTGGAGACTGAAATACAGGATGACTATTACAGAGAGAAGAGGTTGGAGACTGGGGTGGAGAAGAAGTGTTTCAGAGTGCAGATGATGGATACTGGTGTGCAGAAGAACTGTTGCAGAGAGCAGAGTTTGGAGACTGGGGTGCAGAAGTACTGTCGCAGAGACCAGAGGTTGGAGACTGAGGTGCGGAAAGAATGTTACAGATAGTGAAGTTTGGAGACTGGGGTGCAGAATTACTGATAGAGAAAGCAGAGGTTGAGGCTGGGGTGCAGAAGGACCGTTATAGAGAGCAGAAGTTGGAGACTGTGGTTAAGAAGGACTGTGGCAGAGAGCAGAGGTTAGAGAATGGGGAGCAGAATTAAGGTTGCAGAGTTCAGAGGTTGGAGACAGAGGTGCAAAAGGACTGTCACAGAGAGCAGAGGTTGGAAACCCTGTTGCAGAAGGACTGATACAGAAAGAAGAGGTTTGAGACTCTGGTGCAGAAGGACTGTTACAGAGAGCAGAGGTTGGAGACTGGTGTGCAGAAGGACTGTTGCAGAAAGCACAGGTTGGAGACTGAGTGCAGAAGGATAGATACAGAGAGCAGAGGTTGGAGATTGGTATTCAGAAGGACTGATTAAAAAATCAGAGGTTGGAGACTGGGTTGCAGAAAGACTGTTACAGAGAGCAGATGTTGGAGACAGCGGTACAGAAGGACTTTTGCAGAGAGCAGTGTTTGGAGACTGGGGTTCAGAAAGACTGTTACATAGAGCAGAGGTTGGAAACTGAGGTGCAGAAATCCTGTTACATAGAGCAGAGTTTGGTGACTGTGGTGCAGATGGATTGGTATTCAGAAGGACTGATTAAAAAATCAGAGGTTGGAGACTGGGTTGCAGAAAGACTGTTACAGAGAGCAGAGGTTGGAGACTGTGGTGAGAAGACTGTTACAAAGAGCTGAGGTTGGAGACTGTGAAGTAGAAGGACTGTTGCAGAGAACAGAGGTTGGAGACTGTGTTGCAGCAGGACCATTGAAGAAAGCAGACTTTGGAGACTGGGTTGGAGAAGGAATGTTACAGAGAGCAGAGTTTAGAAACTGGGGTGCAGAAGGACCTTACAGAGAGCAGAGTTTAGAAACTGGGGTGCAGAAGGATCTTACAGAGAGCACATGTTGGAGAAAGGGGTGCAGAAGGACTTTTGATGAGAGGAGACGTTGGAGACTGGGGTGCAGAAGGATCGTTGCAGAGAGAAGTGTTTGGAGACTGAGGTGCAAAAAGACTGTTACAGAGCATAGAGGTTGGAGATTAGGATGTAAAAGGCCTGTTACAGAGAGCAAAGTTTGGAGACTGGGGTGCAGAAGAACTGTTACACAGAGCAGAGTTGTTAGACAAGGTTGCAGAAGGATCTTACAGAGAGCAGAGATTGTTGACCGAGGTGCAGCAGGAGTGTTACAGAGAGCATATTTTGGAGACTGGGGTGCACAAGGATCGTTGCAGACAGCAGAGTTTCCAGACTGAGGTGCAGAAGGACTGTTGCTGAGAGGAGATGTTGGAGACTTGGGTGCAGAATGACTGTTGCAGAGAGCAGATGTTGGAGACTGGGATGCAGAAGGATCGTTGCAGAGAGCAGAGGTTGGACACTGGGGTGCAGAAGGACTGTTAAACAGAGAAAAGGTTTAAGACTGGGGTGTAGAAAGACTGTTGCAGAGAGAAGAGTTTGGAGACTTGGGTGCAGAAGGACTGTTGCAGAGAGCAGAATTTGGAGACTGGGATGCAGAAGGATCGTTGCAGAGAGAAGTGTTTGGAGACTGAGGTGCAAAAAGACTGTTACAGAGCATAGAGGTTGGAGATTAGGATGTAAAAGGCCTGTTACAGAGAGCAAAGTTTGGAGACTGGGGTGCAGAAGAACTGTTACACAGAGCAGAGTTGTTAGACAAGGTTGCAGAAGGATCTTACAGAGAGCAGAGATTGTTGACCGAGGTGCAGCAGGAGTGTTACAGAGAGCATATTTTGGAGACTGGGGTGCACAAGGATCGTTGCAGACAGCAGAGTTTCCAGACTGAGGTGCAGAAGGACTGTTGCTGAGAGGAGATGTTGGAGACTTGGGTGCAGAATGACTGTTGCAGAGAGCAGATGTTGGAGACTGGTATGCAGAAGGATCGTTGCAGAGAGCAGAGGTTGGACACTGGGGTGCAGAAGGACTGTTAAACAGAGAAAAGGTTTAAGACTGGGGTGTAGAAAGACTGTTGCAGAGAGAAGAGTTTGGAGACTTGGGTGCAGAAGGACTGTTGCAGAGAGCAGAATTTGGAGACTGGGATGCAGAAGGACTGTTACAGAGAGCAGATTCTGGAGACTCTGGTGCAGAAGAACTGTTACAGAAAGCAGATTTTGAATACTAGGGTATAGAAGGACTTTTGCAGAGAGCAGATGTTTTAGACTTTGGTTCAGAAGAACTGTAGTAGAGAGCAGAGGTTAGAGAATAAGGTGCAGAAGTAAAGTTGCAGAGAGCAGAGGTTGGAGACTGAAGTGCAGAAGGACTGTTACAGAAAGCAGAATTTGGAAACAGTGGTGCAGAAGGACTGATAAAGAAAGCAGAGGTTTGAGACGGGGTGCAGAAGGAACATAACAGAGAGCAGAGGTTGAAGACTGGGGTACAGAAGGACTGTTACAGAGAGCAGAATTTAGAGACTGGGGAGCAGAAGAACTGTTGCCTAGAAAAGAGTTTGGATACTTGGGTGCAGCAGGACCAGTGTGGAATCCAGAGGTTGGAGACTGTGTTGGAAAAAGGAATGTTACAGAGAGCAGAGTTTGAAAACTGAAATGCAGAAGAATTCTACAGAGAGCAGAGGTTGGAGACAGGGGTGCAGAAGGACTGTTGAGGAGAGGAGACGTTTGAGACTGGGTTGCAAAGGATTGTTGCAGAGAGCAGAGGATGGAGACTGAAGTGCAAAAAGACTGTTACAGAGAGTAGAGTTTGGAGATTGGGGTGCAAAAGGCCTGTTACAGAGAGCAGAGTTTGGAATCTGGGGTGCAGAATAACTGTTACAGAGAGCAGAGTTTTTAGACAAGGTTGCAGAAGGATCTTACAGAGAGCAGAGATTGTAGACCGAGGTGCAGCAAGACTGTTACAGAGAGCCGAGGTTGGAGACTGGGGTGCAGAAGGATTGTTGCAGACAGCAGAGTTTCCAGACTGAGGCGCAGAAGGACTGTTGCAGCGAGCAGATGTTGGAGACTTGGGTGCAGAAGGACTGTTGCAGAGAGCAGATGTTGGAGACTGGAATGCAGAAGGATCATTGCAGAGAGAAGAGGTTGGACACTGGGGGTGCAGAAGGACTGTTACCCAGAACAGATGTTGGAGACTGGGTGAAGAAGGACTGTTGCAGGGAGCAGGTGTTGGAGACTTATGTGCAGAAGGACTGTTGCAGATAGCAGATGTGGGAGACTAGGGTGCAGAAGACTGATACAGAAAGCAGAGGTTGGAGACTGGGGTGCAGAAGGACTGTTGCAGAGAGCAGATGTTGGAGACTGGAATGCAGAAGGATCATTGCAGAGAGAAGACGTTGGACACTGGGGGTGCAGAAGGACTGTTACACAGAACAGATGTTGGAGACTGGGTGAAGAAGGACTGTTGCAGGGAGCAGGTGTTGGAGACTTATGTGCAGAAGGACTGTTGCAGATAGCAGATGTGGGAGACTGGGGTGCAGAAGACTGATACAGAGAGCAGAGTTTGGAGACTGCAATAACGGAGGACTGTAGCAGAGAGAAGAGGTCTGAGACTGGAGTGGAGAACAACTGTTTCAGAGTGCAGATATTGGAGACTTGGGTGCGAAGAAGTGTGTCATAGAGCAGAGTTTGGAGACGGTGGTGCAGAAGAACTATCCCAGATCACAGAACTTGGAGACTGAGTTGCAGAAAGAATGTTACAAAGAGCAAATGTTGGAGACTGGGGTGCAGAATTCCTAATAAAAAAAAGCAGAGGTTTAAGACTGGGGTGCAGAAGGACCGTTACAGAGAGCAGAGGTGGGAGGCTGCAGTACAGAAGGAATGTTAAACAGAGCAGAGTTTGGAGACTAGGGTACAGAAGGACTGTTGCAGAGAGCAGATGTTGTAGACTGTGGTTCAGAAGAACTGTAGTAGAGAGCAGAGGTTAGAGATTGGGGTGCAGAAGTAAGGTTGTAGAGAGCAGAGGTTGGATACAGTGGTGCAGAGGGACTGATACAGAAAGCAGAGGTTTGAGACTGGGGTGCAGAAGGACTGTTACAGAGAGCAGAGGTTTAAGACTGCGGTAAAGGAGGACTGTTTCAGAGAGAAGATTTTAAACACTGGGGAGCAGAAGAACTGTTGCAGAGAACAGAGTTTAAAGACTGGGGTGCCGCAGGACCGGTGCAGAATTCAGAGGTTTTAGACTGTGGTGGAAAAGAAATTTTACAGAGAGCACAGTTTGAAAACTGAGATGCACAAGGATTTTCCAGAGAGATTGGAGACAGGGGTGCAGAAGGAAGTTGAGGAGAGCAGTGGTTGGATACTGAGGTGCAAAAGACTGTTACAGAGAGTCGAGGTTGGAGATTGGGGTGCACAAAAGCTGTTACAGACAGCAGAGGTTGGAATCTGGGGTGCAGAATAACTGTTACAGAGCAGAGTTTTTTACAAGTTTGCAGAAGGATCTTACAGAGAGCAGAGATTTTAGACCTATGTGCAGCAGGAATGCTACAGAGAGCAGAGGTTGGAGACTGGGGTGCAGAAGGTATGTTACGGAGAGGAGAGTTTGGAAAAGGGGTGCAGAAGGACTGTTAGAGAGGGCAGAGTTGGGAGACTGGATTGCAGAAGGATCTTAAATAGAGCAGATGTTGGAGCCTGGGGTGCAGAAGGATTGTTGCAGAGAGCAAAATTTTCAGACTGAGGTGAAGAAGGACTGTTGCAGAGAGCAGATGTTTGAGACTGGGGTGCAGAAAGATCTACACAGAGAGCAGAAGTTGAAGAATGGGGTGAAGAAGGACTGCTACAGAGAGCAGAGTTTGGAGACTAGGATGCAGAAGGCCTGTTACAGAGAGCAGAGTTTTGGGACTGGGGTGCAAAAGGACTGTTACAAAGAATAGAGTTTTGAGACTGGGTTTAAAAGGATCTTACAGAGAGCAGAGGTTTGAGACTGAGGTGCAGAAGGACTGTTGCAGAGAGCAGATGTTGGAGACTGCAGTGAAGAAGGACTTTTGCAGAGAGCAGAGGTTGGAGACTAGGGTACACAAGGACTTTTCCAGAGAGCAGATTTTGGAGACTGTTTTTCAGAAGGACTCTTGCAGAGAGCAGAAGTTTGAGAATGGGGTGCAGAAAAACTTTAGCAGAGAGCAGAGGTTATAGACTGAGGTTCAGAAGGTTGGATAAAGAAAGCAGAGGTTGGAGACTAGTGTGCAAAAGGACCTTTACAGAGAGCAGAGTTTGGAGACTGCAATACAGCAGGACTGTTACAGAGAGCAGATGTTGGAGACTGGTGTGCAGAAGAACTGTTGAAGAGAGCAGAGGTAGGAAACTGAGATACAGAAAGACTGTTACAGAGAGCAGACTTTGGAGACTGGGGTACAGAAGAACCGATACAGAGAGCAGAGTTTGAAGACTGGGGTGCCGAAGGCCTGTTACAGAAAGCAGAGGTTATAGACTGGGTACAGAAGGGCTGTTACAGAGAGCAGAGTTTGGAGACTGGGTTGCAAAAGAATTTTAAGTAGAGCAGAGTTTGGAGACTGCAGTGCAGAAGGATTGTAACAGAGAGCAGAGGTTGGCGACTGGGCTGCAGTAGGATTATTGCAGAGAGCAGAGGTTTGAGATTGGTGAGCAGAAGGATCATTGCAGAGAGCAGAGGCTGGAGACTTGGATGCAAAAGGACGGTTGCAAAGAGCAGTTGTTAAAGACTGGGATGCAGAAGGACTGTTACACAGAGTGGAGGTTGAAGACTAAAGTGAAGAAGGACTTTTTCAGAGAGCAGAGTTTGGAGTCTGGGGTGCAGAAGGACTGTAATAGAGAGCAGATGTTAGAGACTGAGATACAGAAGGATTGTTACAGAGAGCAGAGTTTGGAGACTTGGGTGCAGAAGGACTGATACAGAAAGCAGAGGTTGGAGAATGGGATGCAGAAAGACTCTTTCAGAGAGTAGATGTTAAAGACTGGGGTGCAGAAGAACTGTTTAGAGTTTGGAGATTGAGGTGCAGAAGCATCTTACAGAGAGCAGAGGTTGGAGAGTGGCATGCAGACGAACTGTTGCAAAGAGCAGAGGTTGGAGACTGGGGTGCAGAAGGACTGTTACAGAGAGCAGAGTTTGGAGACTGGGTGGCAGAAAGATCTCATATAGAGCAGATGTTGGAGAATGAGGTGCAGAAGGAATGTTACCGAGAGCAATGGTTGGAGACTGGTGTGCATAAGGATTTTTGCAGGGAGCAGAGGTTGGAGACTGACATGATGAAGACTCTTGCAGACAACAGAGTTTGGAGAATGGGGTGCAGATGGACCGTTGCAGAGAGCAGATGTTGGAGACTGAAGTGCAGAAGGATTGTTACAGAGAGCAGAGGTTGGAGACTGGGGTGAAGAAGGACTGTTATGGAGATAAGAGTTTGGAGACTTTGTTGCAGAAAGATCTTACATAAAGCAGAGGTTGGAGACTGAGTTGCAAAAGAAATGATACCCAGAGATGAGTTTGGATACTGGGGTGCAGAAAGACTGTTGCCAAGATCAGAGGTTGGAGACTGTCGTGCAGAAGGACCGTTGCAGAGAGCAGAGGTTGAAGACTGGGGTGGAGAAGGAATGTTACAGAGAGCAGAGTTTGGAAACTGTGGTGTAGAAGGATCTACAAAGAGCAGAGGTTGGAGACTGGGGTTCAGAAAAACTGTTACAGAGAGAAGAGGTTAGAGACTGAGTTGCAGAAGGACTGTTACAGAAAGCAGAGTTTAGAGACTGTGGTGTACTAGGATCCTTGCAGAGATCAGAGTTTTCAGACTGATGTACAGAATGACTGTTGCAGAGAGCAGATGTTGGAGACTGTGGTGCAAAAGGGTCGTTGCTGAGAGCAGAGGCTAGAGACTGGGGTGCTGGAGGACCATTGCAGAGGTCACATTTTGGAAACTGAGGTGAAGAAGGATTGTTACAGAGAACAGAATTTGGATACTGGGGTGCAGAAGGACTCTTTCAGAGACCAGAGAATGGAAACTGAAGTTGAGAAAGACTGTGGCAGAGAGCAGAGGTTGGAGACTGTGGTGCAGAAGGACTGTTACAGAGAGCAGAGTTTGGAGACTGGGGTTCAGAAGGACTAATACAGAAAGCAGAGGTTGGAGACTAGGGTGCAAAGGACCGTTGCAGAGAGCAGAGTTCGGAGATTGCCACACAGAAAAGATGTTATAGAGAGCACAGGTTGGAGAATGGTTTATAGAAGAACTGTTTCAGAGTAGAGATGTTGGAGACTGGGGTTCAGAAAAACTGTTGCTGAGAGCAGAGTTTGGAGACTGGGGTGCAGAAAAACTGTCGCAGAGAGCAGAGGTTGGAGACTGAGGTGCAGAAAGAATTTTACAGAGAGCAAAGTTTGGAGACTCGGGTGCAGAATTACTGATACAGAAAGAAGAGGTTGAGACTGGGGTGCAGAAGAACCGTTACAGAGAGCAGAGGTTGGATACTATAGTACAGAAGGACTGTTGCAGAGAGCAGAGGTTAGAGAATGGGGTGCAGAAGGACTGTTAAAGTGAGCAAAAGTTAGAGAATGGGGTGCAGAAGTAAGATTTCAGAGTTCAGAGGTTGGAGACAAAGGTGCAGAAGGACTGTTACAGAAAGTAGAGGTTGGAATCTGTGGTTCAGAAGGACTTATACAGGAAGCAGTGGTTTGAGACTGGGGTGCATAAGGACCGTTAGAGAGAGCCGAGGTTGGAGACTGCGGTACAGAAGGACTGTTACAGAGAGCAGAGGTTTGAGGCTGAAAAGTAGAAGGACTGTTGCAGAAAACAGATGTTGTAGACTGGGTTGCAGCAGGACCGTTGAGGAAAGCAGAGGTTGTAGACTGGGTTGAATAAGAATAATACAGAGAGAAGAGTTTGGAAACTGGGGTGCAGAAAGACATTACAGAGAAAAGAGGTTGGAGACTGGGGTGCAGAAGGACTGTTAAGGAGAGGAGACATTGGAGACTGGGGTGCAGAAGGACTGTTGCAGAGAGCAGATGTTAGAGACTGGGGTGCATAAGGACCGTTGCAGAGAGCAGAGGTTGGAGACAGGGGTGCAGAAGGACGGTTGCAGAGAGCAGAGGTTGGAGACTGAGGTTCAGAAAAACAGTTACAGAGAGCAGAGGTGGAGTCTGGGGTGCAGAAGGATCCTTGAAGAGAGCAGAAGTTGGAGACTGAGTTGCAGAAGAATCGTTGAAGAGAGCAGAGGTGGAGACTGGGGTGCAGAAGGATCGTTACAGAGAGAAGAGGTGGGAGACTGCGGTGCAGAAGGACTGTTACAGAGAGTACAGGTTGCAGACTGGGGTGCAGAAGAACTGTTACAGAGAGCACAGGTTGGAGGCTGGGGTGCAGAAGTATGTTGCAGAAAGAAGAGTTTGGAGACTGGGGTGCAGACGGACTGTTTCAGAGAGAAGAGTTTGGAGACTGAGATGCAGAAGGATTGTAACCCAGAGCAGACGTTGGAAACTGGGGTGAAGAATTATGATACAGAAAGCAGAGGTGTGAGACTGGGGTGCAGAAGAACCGTTACAGAGAGCAGAGGTTGCAGACTGGCGTGCAGAGGACTGTTTCAGAGAGCAGAGTTTGGAGACTGGGGTGCATAAGGCCTGCTACAGAGAGTAGAGGTTGGAGACTGGGTTGCAGAAGGACTGTTATAGAGAGCAGAGTTTTGAGGCTGGGTTGAAGAAGGATCTTACAGAGAGCAGTGGTTGGTGACTGTGGTGATGAACGAATATTACAGAGAGCAGTGATTAGAGACTGTGGTGCAGAAGGATTCTGCAGAGAGCAGAGGTTTCAGACTTAGGTGCAGAAGGACTGTAACAGAGAGAAAAGGTTGGAGACTGAGTTGCAGCAGGACTGTTACAGAGAGCAGAGTTTGGTGACTGAGGTGCAGAAGGACTGTTACAGAATGCAGAGGTTGGAAATTGGGGTACAGAGGGACCGTTACAGAGAGCAGAGGTTGAAGACTGGGGTGTAGAAGGACTGTTGCAGAGAGCAGAGGCTGGAGAATTGGGTGAGGAAGGACTGTTGCCAAGAGCAGAATTTGGAGACTTAGGTGCAGAAGGACTGTTGAGGAGAGAAGACGTTGGAGACTGAGTGCAGAAGGACTGTTTCAGAGAGCAGAGTTTGGAGACTGGGTGGCAGAAAGATCTCACATAGAGCAGATGTTGGAGACTGAGGTGCAGAAGGTATGTTACCGAGAGCAATGGTTGGAGACTGGGGTGCAGAAGGATTTTTGCAGGGAGCAGAGGTTGGGAATGACATGCTGAAGACTCTTGCAGACAACAGAGTTTGGAGAATGGGTGCAGATGGACCGTTGCAGAGAGCAGATGTTGGAGACTGAAGTGCAGAAGGATTGTTACAGAGAGCAGAGGTTGGAGATGGGGTGAAGAAGGACTGTTATGGAGATAAGAGTTTGGAGACTTTGTTGCAGAAAGATCTTACATAAAGCAGAAGTTGGAGACTGAGGTGCAGAAGAAATGATACCCAGAGATGAGTTTGGATACTGGGGTGCAGAAAGACTGTTGCCGAGACCAGAGGTTGGAGACTGTCGTGCAGAAGGACCGTTGCAGAGAGCAGAGGTGTGAAGACTGGGGTGGAGAAGAAATGTTACATAGAGCAGAGTTTGGAAACTGTGGTGTAGAAGGATCTACAAAGAGTAGAGGTTGGAGATTGGGGTTTAGAAAAATGTTACAGAGAGCAGAGTTTAGAGACTGAGTTGCAGAAGGACTGTTACAGAAAGCAGAGTTTAGAGACTGTGGTGTACTAGGATCCTTGCAGAGATCAGAGTTTTCAGACTGATGTACAGAATGACTGTTGCAGAGAGCAGATGTTGGAGACTGTGGTGCAGAAGGATCGTTGCAGAGAGCAGAGGGTAGAGACTGGGGTGCTGGAGGACCATTGCAGAGGTCATATTTTGGAAACTGAGGTGAAGAAGGATTGTTACAGAGAACAGAATTTGGATACTGGGGTGCAGAAGGACTCTTTCAGAGACCAGAGGATGGAAACTGGGGTTGAGAAAGACTGTGGGAGAGAGCAGAGGTTGGAGACTGTGGTGCAGAAGGACTGTTACAGAGAGCAGAGTTTGGAGACAGGGTTGCAGAAAGATCTTACTGAGAGCAGAGGTTGGAGACTGAGGTGGAACAAGACTGTTACAGAGAGCAGAATTTGGAGACTGGGGTGCTAAAGGATCGTTTCCGAGAACCGAGTTTTCAGACTGAGGTGCAGAAGGACTGTTGGAGATTACATAGGTTGAAGACTGGGGTGCAGAAGGATCTTTGGAGAGAGCAGAGTTTGGAGACTGCGGTGCAGAAGGCCTGTTATAGAGAGCAGAGTTTGGTGAAAGGATGTAGAACGACTGTTACAGAGGGCAGAGTTTGGAGACTGGGTTGCAGAAGGATCTTACAGAGAGAAGAGTTTGGAGACTGAGGTGCAGAAGGACTCTTACAGAGAGTAGACGTTGGAGACTGAGGTGCAGAAGGACCATTGCAGAGAGCAGAGGTGGACACAGAAGTGCAGAAGGATTGTTACAGAGAGAAGAGGTTGGAGACTGGGGTGCAGACGGACTGTGGCAGATAGCAGAGTTGGTAGAATGGGGTGAAGAAGGACTGTTTCAGAGACCAGAGAATGGAAACTGGGGTTGAGAATGACTGTGGCAGAGAGCAGAGGTTGGAGACTGGGGTGCAGAAGGATCGTTACAGAGAGAAGAGGTGGGAGACTGCGGTGAAGAAGGACTGTTACAGAGAGTACAGGTTGCAGACTGGGGTGCAGAAGGACTGTTACAGAGAGCACAGGTTGGAGACTGGGGTGCAGAAGTATGTTGCAGAAAGAAAAGTTTGGAGACTGGGGTGCAGACGGACTGTTTCAGAGAGAAGAGTTTGGAGACTGAGATGCAGAAGGATTGTAACCCAGAGCAGACATTGGAATCTGGGGTGAAGAATTATGATACAGAAAGCAGAGTTGTGAGACTGGGGTGCAGAAGGACCGTTACAGAGAGCAGAGGTTGCAGACTGGCGTGCAGAGGACTGTTTCAGAGAGCAGAGTTTAAAGACTGGGGTGCATAAGGCCTGCTACAGAGAGTAGAGGTTGGAGACTGGGTTGCAGAAGAACTGTTATAGAGAGCAGAGTTTTGAGTCTGGGTTGAAGAAGGATCTTACAGATAGCAGTGGTTGGTGACTGTGGTGAAGAACGAATGTTACAGAGAGCAGTGATTAGAGACTGGGGTGCAGAAGGATCCTGCAGAGAGCAGAGGTTTCAGACTTAGGTGCAGAAGGACTGTAACAGAGAGAAAAGGTTGGAGACTGAGTTGCAGCAGGACTGTTACAGAGAGCAGAGTTTGGTGACTGAGGTGCAGAAAGACTGTTACAGAAAGCAGAGGTTGGAAATTGGGGTACAGAGGGACCATTTCAGAGAGCAGAGGTTGAAGACTGGGGTGTAGAAGGACTGTTGCAGAGAGCAGAGGCTGGAGAATTGGGTGAGGAAGGACTGTTGCCAAGAGCAGAATTTGGAGACTGGGGTGCAGAAGTCTTGTTATAGAGAACTTACTTTGGAGACTGGAGTGCAGAAGGACTGTTAGAGAGGGCAGAGTTGGGAGACTGTGTTGCAGAAGAATTTTACAGAGAGCAGATGTTAAAGACTAAGGTGTAGAATGATTGTTGCAGAGAGAAGTGTTTGGAGACTATGGTGCAGAAGGCCTGTTTCAGAGAGCAGTGATTGGAGACTGGGGTGCAGAAGGACTGCTAAATAGAACAGAGGGTGAAGACTGGGGTGCAGAAGGACTGTCATAGAAAGCAAAGTTAGGAGACTGGGTGGCAGAAAGATCTTACAGAGAGCAGAGTTTGGAGACTGAGGTGCAGGAGGACTGTTACAGAGTGCATTTATTGGAGACTGGGGTTCAGATGGATCGTGTAGAGAGAAGAGGTTTCAGACTGAGGTGTAGATCGACTGTTACAGAGAGCAGAGGTTGGAGACTGAGGTGCAGAAGTACTGTTACAGGGAGCAAATTTTGGAGACTATGTTGCACAAGGATCTTACATAGAGCAGAGTTTGAAAACTGAGGTGCATTAGGACTGTTACAGAGAGCAGATGTTGAATTCTGGGGTTCAGAAGGATTGTTGCAGAAAGTCAAATTTTCACAAGGTTCGTTGCAGAGAGCAGATGTTGGAGACTGCAGTACAGAAGGACTGTTGCAGAGAGCAGAGGTTGGAGACTAGTGTACAATAGGACGTTTTCAGAGAGCAGATGTTGGATACTGTTTTTCAGAAGGACTGTTTCAGAGAGCAGAAGTTGAAGAATGGGTTGCAGAAGGACTTTTGCAGAGAGCAGAGGTTGGAGACTGAGTTTCAGATGGATGGACAAAGAAAGCAGAGGTTGGAGACTGGCGTGCAAAAGGACCTTTACAGAGAGCAGAGTTTGGAGACTGCAGTACAGAAGGACTGTTACAGAGAGCAGATTTTGGAGACTGGGGAGCAGAAGGAGTATTGCACAGTGCAGAGGTTGGAGACTGGGGTGCAACAGGACCGTTGCAGAAAACAAAGGTTGGAGACTAGCGTGAGAAGGAATATTACAGAGAGCAGAGTTTGAAAACTGGGTTCGGAAGGATATTTCAGAGAGCAGAAGTTGGAGACTAAGGTGCAGAAGGATCGTTGCAGAGAGAAGAATTTGGACACTGGGGTTAAGAAGGACTGTTGCAGAGAGCAGATTTTGGAGACTGTAGTGCAGAAGGACTGTTTAGAGAGCAGATGTTGGAGACTGTAGTGCAGAAGGACACTTGCAGAGAGCAGAGGTTGAAGACTGAGGTGGAGAAGGACTGTTACACAGAACAGAGTTTGGAGACTGGGGTGCAGAAGGACTGAAGCAGAGAGCAAAGTTTTAAGACTGATGTACATAAAGATCATTGCAGAGAGCAGAGGTGGAGACTAGGCTGCAGAAGGACTGTTACAAAAAGGACATGTTGCAGACTGGGTTGCAGAAGAAATTTTGCAGACAGTAGAGGTTGGAGACTGGGGCGCATAAAGACTGTTACAGATAGCAGAGTTTGGATATGAGGTGCAGAAAGACTGTTACAGAGAGCAGAGGTTGTAGACTGGGGTGCAGATGTTCTGATACAGAAAGCAGAGGTTGGAGACTGGGGTGCAGAAGGACCGTTACAGAGAGAAGAGTTTGGAGACTGCGGTGCAGAAGGATTGTTACAGAGAGCAGAGGTTGGCGACTGGGCTGCAGTAGGATTATTGCAGAGAGCAGAGGTTGGAGATTGATGTGCAGGAGGATCGTTGCAGAGAGCAGACGTTGGAGACTTGGGTGCCAAAGGACGGATGCAGAGAGCAGATTTTGGTATCTGGGATGCAGAAGGACTGTTACAAAGAGCAGAGGTTGAAGACTAGAGTGAAGAAGGACTGTTGCAGAGAGCAGAGTTTGGAGACTGGGGTGCAGAAGGACTGATACAGAAAGCAGAAGTTAGAGAATGGGATGCAGAAGGACTGTTTCAGAGAGTAGATGTTAAATACTGGGGTGCAGAAGAACTGTTGCAGAGAGGAGAAGATGGAGACTGGGGTAAAGAAGGATTGTTGCAGAGAGCAGATGTTGGAGACTGGGGTGAAGAAGGACTTTAACAGAGATCAGAGTTTGGAGATTGGGGTGCAGAAGGATCTTACAGAGAGCAGAGGTTGGAGAGTGGCATGCAGACGAACTGTTGCAAAGAGCAGAGGTTGGAGACTGGGGTGCAGAAGGACTGTTACAGAGAGCAGAGTTTGGAGACTGGGTGGCAGAAGGATCTTACATAGAGCAGAAGTTGGAGACTAAGGTGCAGAAGAAATGTTACCGAGAGCAATGGTTGGAGACTGGGTTGCAGAAGTATTTTTGCAGGGAGCAGAGGTTGGAGACTGACATGCTGAAAGACTCTTGCAGACAACAGAGTTTGGAGAATGGGGTGAAGATGGACCGTTGCAGAGAGCAGATGTTGGAGACTGAGGTGCAAAAAGATTGGTACAGAGAGCAGAGGTTGGAGACTGGGGAGAAGAAGGACTTTTACGGAGATGAGAGTTTGGAGACTGGGGTGCAGAAGGATCTTTCAGAGTGCAGAGGTTGGAGACTGCATTGCAAACGAACTGTTGCACAGAGCAGAGGTTTGAGACTGGGGTGCATAAGGACTGTTACAGAGAGCAAAGTTTTGAGACTTTGTTGCAGAAAGATCTTACATAAAGCAGAGGTTGGAGACTGAGGTGCAGAAGAAATGATACCCAGAGCAGAGTTTGGATACTGGGGTGCAGAAAGAGTGTTGCCGAGACCAGAGGTTGGAGACTTTCGTGCATAAGGACCTTTGCAGAGAGCAGAGTTTGGAGACAGGTGTGGAGAAGGAATGTTACAGAGAGCAGAGTTTGGAAACTGGGGTGTAGAAGGATCTTACAGAGAACAGAGGTTGGAGACTTTGTTTCAGAAGGACTATTACAGAGAGCAGAGGTTAGAGACTGAGTTGCAGAAGGAGTGTTACAGAAAGCAGAGTTTAGAGACTGTGGTGTACTAGGATCCTTGCAGAGATCAGAGTTTTCAGACTGATGTACAGAATGACTGTTGCAGAGAGCAGATGTTGGAGACTGTGGTGCAGAAGGATCGTTGCAGAGAGCAGAGGCTAGAGACTGGGGTGCTGGAGGACCATTGCAGAGGTCACATTTTGGGAACTGAGGTGAAGAAGGATTTTTACAGAGAACAGAATTTGGATACTGGGGAGCAGAAGGACTCTTTCAGAGACCAGAGGATGGAAACTGGGGTTGAGAAAGACTGTGGCAGAGAGCAGAGGTTGGAGACTGTGGTGCAGAAGGACTGTTACAGAGAGCAGAGTTTGGAGACAGGGTTGCAGAAAAATCTTATTGAGAGCAGAGGTTGGAGACTGAGGTGGAACAAGACTGTTACAGAGAGAAGAGTTAGGAGACTGGGGTGCAGAAGGATCGTTGCAGAGAACCGAGTTTTCAGACTTAGTTGCAGAAGGACTGTTGGAGATTACATAGGTTGAAGACTGGGGTAAAGAAGGATCTTTGCATTGACCAGAGGTTTGAGACTGGGGTTCAGAAAGACTGTTACAGAGAACAGAGTTTGGAGACTGGGTGCAGAAGGACTGTTGCAGTGAGCAGAGTTCGGAGACTGCCATACAGGAAACTGTTACAGAGAGCAGAGGTTTGAGAATGGTTTTTAGAAGAACTGTTTCAGACTGCAGATGTTGGAGACTGAGGTTCAGAAGAACTTTTGCTGAGAGCAGAGTTTGGAAACGGGTGCAGAAGAACTGTCGCAGAGAGCAGAGGTTGGAGACTGAGGTGCAGAAAGAATGTTACAGAGAGCAACGTTTGGAGACTGGGGTGCAGAATTACTCATACAGAAAGCAGAGGTTGAGACTGGGGTGCAGAAGAACCGTTACAAAGAGCAGAGGATGTAGATTGTAATACAGAAAGACTGTTGCAGAGAGCAGAGGTTAGAGAATGGGTTGCAGAAGGACTGTTACAGAGAGAAAATGTTAGAGAATGGGATGCAGAAGTAAGGTTGCAGAGTTCAGAGGTTGGAGTGAAACGTGCAGAAGGAGTGTTACAGAAAGCAGAGGTTGGAATCCGTGGTTCAGAAGGACTTATACAGAAAGCAGAGGTTTGAGACTGGGGTACATAAGGACCGTTAGAGAGAGCAGAGTTTGGAGACTGCGGTACAGAAGGACTGTTACAGAGACAAGATGTTTGTGACTGGAAAGTAGAAGGACTGTTGCAGAGAACAGATGTTGTAGACTGGGTTGCAGCAGGACCGTTGAGGAAAGCAGAGGTTGTAGAGTATGTTGGAGAAGAATGTTACAGAGAGCAGAGTTTGGAAACTGGGGTGCAAAAAAACCTTACAGAGAACAGAGGTTGGAGACTGAGGTGCAGAAAGAGTGTTAAGGAGAGGAGACGTTGGAGACTGGGGTGCAGAAGGACTGTTGCAGAGAAAAGATGTTGAAGACTGGGGTACATAAGGATCATTGCAGAGAGCAGAGGTTGGAGACAGGGGTGCAGAAGGACGGTTGCAGAGAGCAGAGGTTGGAGACTCAGGTTCAGAAAAACAGTCACAGAGAGCAGATTTGGAGTCTGGGGTGCAGAAAGATCGTTGAAGAGAGCAGAAGTTAGAGACTGAGATTCAGAAGAATCGTTGAAGAGAGCAGAGGTGTAGACTGGGCTGCAGAAGGATCGTTACAGAGAGAAGAGGTGGGAGACTGCGTTGCAGAAGGACTGTTACAGAGAGCACAGGTTGGAGACTGGGGTGCAGAAGGAATGTTGCATAAAGAAGTGGTTGGAGACTGGGGTGCAGAAGGACTGTTTCAGAGAGATGAGGTTGGAGACTGAGATGCAGAAGGATTCTAACACAGAGCAGACATTGGAAACTGGGTTGAAGAATTATGATACAGAAAGCAGAGGTGTGAGACTGGGGTGCAGAAGGACCATTACAGATAGCAGAGGTTGCCGACTGGAATGCAGAAGGACTGTTTCAGAGAGCAGAGGTTGGAGACTGGGGTGCATAAGGCCTGCTACAGAGAGCAGAGGTTGGGGACTGGGTTGCAGAAGGACTGTTATAGAGAGCAGAGTTTGGTGACTGAGGTGCAGAAGGACTTTTACAGAAAGCAGAGCTTGGAAATTGGGGTACAGAGGGACCGTTACAGAGAACAGAGGTTGGAGACTGGGGTATAGAAAGACTGTAACAGAGAGCAGAGGTTTGAGAATACGGTGCAGAAGGATTGTTACAGAGAGCAGAGGTTGGAGACTGGGCTGCAGAAGGACTGTTACACAGAGCAGAGGTTGAAGACTGGGGAGTAGAAGGACTGTTGCAGAGAGCAGAGGCTGGAGACTTGGGTGAAGAAGGACTGTTTCCAAGAGCAGAATTTGGAGACTGAGGTGCTGAAGGACTGTTGAGGAGAGGAGACGTTGGAGACTGGGGTGCAGAAGGATCGTTTTAGATAGGAGAGGTTGGAGACTGAGGTGCAAAAGGATCATAGCAGAGTTCAGAGACTGGGGTGCAGAAGGCCTGTTAAATAAAGCATAGGTTGAAGACTGGGGTGCAGAAGGACTGTTATAGAAAGCAAAGTTAGGTGACTGGGTGGCAGAAGATCTTACAGAGAGCAGAGTTTTGAGACTGAGGTGCAGGAAAACTGTTACAAAGAGCAGTGGTTGGAATCTGGGGTTCAGATGGATCGTGTAGAGATAAGAGGTTTCAGACTGAGGTGTAGATCGACTGTTACGGGAAGCAGAGGTTGGAGACTGAGGTGCACAAGGACTGTTACAGGGAGCAAATTTTGGAGAGTGTGTTGCACAAGGATCTTATATAGAGTAGAGTTTGGAGAATGAGGTGCATAAGAACTGTTAGAGAGAGCAGATGTTGAAGTCTGGGGTGCAGAAGGATTGTTGCAGAAAGCAAAATTTTCAGACTGAGGTGCAGAAGGACTTTTGCAGAGAGCAGATGTTTGAGACTGGGGTGCACAAGGTTCGTTGCAGAGAGCAGAAGTTGAAGACTGCAGTACAGAAGGACTGTTGCAGAGAGCAGAGGTTGGAGACAAGGGTTCAAAAATAATTTTTCAGAGAGCAGATGGTGCATAATGTTTTTCAGAAGGACTGTTGCAGAGAACAGATGTTGGAGAATGGTTTGCAGAACGACTTTTGCAGAGAGCAGAGGTTGGAGACTGAGGTTCAGATGGACGGACAAAGAAAGTAGAGGTTGAAGACTGGCATAAAAAAGGACCTTTACAGACAACAGAGTTTGGAGACTGCGGTACAGAAGGACTGTTACAGAGAGCAGATTTTGGAGACTGAGGTGCATAAGGAGTGTTGCAGAGTACAGAGGTTGGAGACTGGGGTGCAGCAGGACCGTTGCAGAAAGCAGAGGTTGGAGATTGGCGTGGAGAAGAAATATTACAGAGAGCAGAGTTTGAGAACTGGAGTCAGAAGGATATTTCAGAGAGCAGAGGTTGGAGACTGGGGTGCAGAAAGATCGTTGCAGAGAGAAGAGTTTGGACACTGGGGTTCAAAAGGACTGTTGCAGACAGCAGATTTTAAAAACTGAAGTGCAGAAGTACTGTTTAGAGAGCCGATGTTGGAGACTGGGGTGCAGAAGGACTTTTGCAGAGAGCAGAGGTTGAAGAATGAGGTGGAGAAGGACTGTTACACAGAACAGAGTTTGGAGACTGGGGTACAGAATGACTGTTACACAGAGTAGAGGGTGGCGACTGGGGTGCAGAAGGAGTGTTGTAAAGAACAGAGTTTGGAGCCTGAGCTGCAGAAGGATTGTTACAGAGAGCAGAGTTTTTAGGCAAGGTAGCAGAAGGATCTTACAGAGAGCAGAGATTGTAGACCGAGGTGCAGCAGAACTGTTACAGAGAGCAGATGTTGGAGACGGGTGCAGAAGGATTGTTATAGCGAACAGACTTTAGAGACTGGGGTGCAGAAGGCCTGTTACAAAGAGGAATGTTGGGAGAAGGCGTGCAGAAGAACTGTTACAGAGGGCAGAGTTTGGAGTCTGGGTTGCAGAAGGTACTTACAGAGAGCAGTTGTTGGAGAGTGAGATGCAGAGAGACTGTTACAGAGAGTAGATGTTGGAGACTGAGGCACAGAAATATTGTTACAGAGAGCAGAATTTGGAGACTGGGTTGCCGAAGGACTGTTTTAGATACAAGAGGTTGGAGACTGGGGTGTAGAAGGACTTTTGCAGAAACCAGAAGTTGGAATCTGGGGTGCTGAAGGAGTATTGCAGAGAGCAGATGTAGGAGACTGAGATGCAGAAGGACTGTTACAAAGAGGAGAGGTTTGCAACTGGGGTGCAGAAGGACTGATACAGAGAGCAGAGTTTCGAGACTGGGATGCAGAAGGCCTGTTACAGAGAGCAGAGATTTGAGACTGGGGTGCAGAAGAGCTGTTAGAGAAAGAAGAGTTTGAAGACTGGGTTGCAGAATGATCTTACGTAGAGCAGAGTTTGGAGACTTAGGTGCAGAAGGACTGTTACAGAGAGCAGAGTTTAGAGACTGGGGTGCAGAAGTATTGTTGGAGACAGCAGAGTTTCAGGACTGAGGTGCATAAGGACTGTTGCAGAGATCAGATGTTAGAGACTTGGGTGCAGAAGGACTGTTGCAGAGAGCAGATGCTGGAGACTGGGATGCAGAAGGATCATTGTAGAGAGCAGTGGTTGGACACTGGGGTGCAGAAGACTGTTAAACATAGCAGAGGTTGAAGACTGAGGTGAAGAAGAACTGTTACAGAGAGCATATTTGGGAGACAGGGGTGCAGATCTGATACAGAGCAGAAGTTGGAGACTGAGGTACAGCAGAACTGTTACAGAGAGCAGAGGTTGGAGACTGGGGTGCAGAAGGATTATGGCAGAGAGCAGAATTTTCAGACTGAGGTACAGAAGAACTGTTGCAGAGAGCAGATTTTGGAGATTGGGGTGCAAAGGACAGTTGCAGCTAGCAGATGTTGGAGACTGGGGTGCA
Source organism: Ictidomys tridecemlineatus (assembly GCF_052094955.1). Classification (NCBI taxonomy): domain Eukaryota; kingdom Metazoa; phylum Chordata; class Mammalia; order Rodentia; family Sciuridae; genus Ictidomys; species Ictidomys tridecemlineatus. The sequence goes on along the minus strand of NW_027523893.1, from coordinate 5,051 downwards.
GAGGGTTCGTTGCAGAGAGCAGAGGTTGGAGACTGGGGTGCAGAAGGACTGATACAGAGAGCAGAGTTTGGAAACTGGGGTGCAGAAGGTTTTTTACAGAGAGCAGAGTGTGGAGACTGAGTTGCAGAAGGATCTTACATAGAGCAGAGGTTGGAGACTGAGGTGTAGAAGCACCTTAACAGAGAGCAGAGGTTGGAGGCTCAGGTGCAGAAGGACCATTGAAAAGAGCAGAGGTTGTAGACGGAGGTGCATAAAGCTTGTTAGAGAGAGCAGAGGTTGGAGACTGGGGTCTAGAAGGACTGTAGCAGAGAGCAAATGTTGGAGACTAAGTTGCAGAGGGACAGTTACACGGAGCACAGGTGGAGACAGGGTGCAGAATGACTGATACGGAAAGCAGAGGTTGGAGACTCGGGTGCAGAAGTACCCTTACAGAGAGCACATGTTGGAGAATGCAGTACAGAAGGACTGTTATAGAGAGAAGAGGTTGAAGACTGGGGTGCAAAAGGACTGTTGCAGAGAGCAGAGGATGGAGACTGGGGTACAGTAGGACTGTTGCAGAGAGCAGAGGTTGCAGACTGACTTTCAGATGGACTGTTAAAGAGGGAAGAGTTTTGAGACTGTGGTGTAAAACGACAGATACAGGAAGCAGAAGTTGGATACTGGGGTGCATAAGGACCCTTATGGAGAACTGCAGTAGGAGACTGTGGTAGAGAAGGACGGTTACAGAGAGCAGAGGTTGGAGACTGGGGTGCAAAAGAACTGATGTAGAGACCAGAGGTTGGAGACTGGGTTGCTGAAGGATCGTTGGGGCGAGCAGAGTATAGAGACTGAGGTGTAGAAGGACTGTTCCAGAGAGCAGAATTTGGAGACTGAGGTGTAGAAGGACTGTTTCAGAGAGCAGATGTTAGAGACTTGGGTGCAGAAGGACTGTTGCATAGAGCAGAGTTTGGAGACTGAGGTACAGAAGGACTGTAAAAGAGAGCAGAGGTTGGAGACTGGGGTGCCGAAGGATTATTGCAGAGAGCAGATTTTTCAGACTGAGGTACAGAAGAACTGTTGCAGAGAGCAGATTTTGGAGACTGGGGTTTAGAAGGACTGTTGCATGGAGCAGACGTTTGAGACTAGGGTGCAGAAGGATCGTTGCAGAGAGCAGAGTTTGGAGACTAAGGTGCAGAAGGATCGTTGGTGCGAGCAGAGTATGGAGACAGGGGTGTAGAAGGACTGCTGCAGAGAAGAGAGGTTGGATTCTGAGGTGCAGAAGGACCATTGCAGAAAGCTGAGGTTGGAGTCTGTGTTTCAAAAGGATCCTACAGAGAGCAGAGTTTGGACACTGAGGTGCAGAAGGACTGTTGCAGGGAGCAGAGGTTGGAGATTGGGGCACAGAAGTACATTTGCAGAGAACAGAGGTTGGATTCTGAGGTGCAGAAGGACTTTTACAGAGAGCAGAGGTTGGAGACTGATGTGCAGAATGACTGACACATAATGCAGAGTTTGGGACACTGGTGTAGAAGGACTCTTACAGAGAGCAGAGGTTGGAGACTGCAGTACCGAAGGACTGTTACAGAGAGCAGAGGTTGAAGACTGGGCTGCAGATGGATTGTAGCAGAGAGCAGAATTTGCAGAGTAAGGTGCAGAAGAAGTGTTACAGAGAGCAGAGTTTGGAGACTCTGGTGCAGAAGGACTGATACAGAAAGCAGAGGTTGAAGACTGGGGTGTAGAAGGACTGTTGCAGACAGCAGAGTTTGGAGACTGGCTTGGAGAAGGACTGTTGCAGACAGCAGATGTTGCAGACTGAGGTGCAGAAAGCCTGATACAGACAGCAGAGTTCGAGAATGTGTTGCAAACGGACTGATACAGAAAACAGAGGTTGGAGACTGGGGTGAAGAATGACGCTTACAGAGAACAGAGTTTGAAGACTGCTGTACAGAAGAAGTGTTTTGAAAACAAGGTTGGAGACTGGGATGCAGAGGGACCATTGCAGAGAGCAGAGGTTGGAGACTGGGGTACAGAATGATCTTACAGAGAGCAGAATTTGTAGGCTGGGTTGCAGAAAGACTGTTGCAGAATAGACGTTGGAGACTGGGTGCAGAAGGTTCGTTGAAGAGAACAGATTATGGAGACTGGGGTATAGATAGACTGTTCCAGAGAGCAGAGGTTGGAGACTGGGGTGCAGAAGGACTGTTGCAGAGAGCAGTTGTGAAAGACTGAGGTGCAGAAGGACTGCTTCAGAGAGCAGAGTTTGGAGACTGGGGTGCAGAAGGACTGATACAGAGAGCAGAGGTTGGAGACTGAGGTGCAGAAGGAAAGTTACAGAGAGCAGAGCTTGGAGACTGGGGTGCAGAAGGACTGATACCAAAAGCACAGGTGGGAGACGGGGTCAAGAAGGACCGTTACAGAAGGCAGAGGTACGAGACTGCAGTACAGAAGGACTGTTACAGAGAGCAGATTTTTAAGACTGTGGTACAGAAGGGCTGTTGCAGAGAACAGAAGTTGGAAACTGGGGTGCATAAGGACCGTTGCTGAGAGCGGAGGTTGGAGACTGATGTGCAGAAGGATTGTTACAGAGAGTAGAGTTTGGAGAGTTGGGTGCAGAAGGATCTTTCAGAGAGCTGAGGTTGGGGACTGGGGTACAGAAGCACTGTTGCACAGACCAGAGTTCGGAGACTTGGGTGCAGAAGGATCGTTGCAGAGAAAAGAGGTTGGAGTCTGTGGTTTACAAGGATCGTTTCAGAGAAAAAAGTTTGGAGTCTGTGGTTTACAAGGATCGTTGCAGAGAGCTGAGGTTGGAGACTGAGGTGCATAAGGACTGTTACAGAGAGCAGATTTCGGAGTCTGGTGTGCAAGACTGATACAGAAATCAGATGTTGGAGCCTGGGGTGCAGAATGATTGTTGCAGACAACAGAGGTTGAAGACTGGGTTGCAGAATGACTGTTGCAGAGAGAAGAATTTTGAGCCTTAGGTGCAGAAGGACTGTTACAGAGAGCAGAGGTTGGAGATTGGAATGCACAAGGACTGTTGCAGAGAACAGAGGTTGAAGACTGGGGTGCAGAAGGATCGTGGAAGAGAGCAGAGATTTCAGACTGAGGTGCAGAAGGACAAATGCATAGAGCAGATGTTGGAGACTGGGGTGCAGAAGGGCTGTTTCAGAGAGCAGAGGTTAGAGACTTGTGTACAGAAGGACCGTTTCAAAGAAGATATGTTGGAGACTTTGGTGCAGAACGCCTGTTACAGAGAGCAGAGTTTGGAGAAGGGGTGCAGAAGGACTGTTACAGAGAGCAGATTTTGGAGATTGGTTTGCAAAAGTATCTTACAGAGAGTAGAGTTTGGAGACTGAGATGCAGAAGGACTGTTACAGAGAGTAAACGTTGGATACTGAGGTGGAGAAGGACAATTGCAAAGAGCAAAAATTTAAGACTGATGTGCAGAAGGACTGTTACAGAGAGGAGAGGTTGGAGACTGAGGTGCAGAAGGACTGATACAGAAAGCAGAGTTTGCAGACTGGGGTGCAGAAGGACCATTACAGAGAGCAGAGTTTGGGGATTGCGGTGCAGAAAAACTGTTACACAGAGCAGAGGTTAGAGACTGGGGTGCAGAAAGACTGTTGCAGAGAACAGAGTTTGGAGACGGAGGTGCAGAACGGCTGCTACAGGGAGCAGAGTTTGGAGACAAGGATGCAGAAGAACTGTTGCAAAGAACAGAGTTTGGAGACTGGGTTACAGAAGGACCGTTGCACAGAGCAGATGTTGGAGATTTGGATGCAGAAAGCCTGTTAAAGAGAGAAAATGTTGGAGACTGGGGTGCATAAGGACTGTTACAGAAAGCAGAGTTTGGAGACTGGGTATTGAAGGATCTTACAGAGAGCAGAGGTTGGACAATGAAGTGCAGAAGGAGTGTTACAGAGAGTATAGGTTGAAGACTGGGGTGCAGAAGGACTTTTATAGAGAGTAGAGTTTGGAGACTTGGGTGCAGAAGGATCTTTCAGAGAGCTGAGGTTGGGGACTGGGGTACAGAAGCACTGTTGCAGAGAGCAGAGATTGGAGACTTGGGTGCAGAAGGATCGTTGCAGAGAGAAGAGGTTGGAGTCTGTGGTTTAGAAGGATTGTTCCAGAGAGCAGAGGTTGGAGACTGAGGTGAAGAAGGACTGTTACAGAGAGCAGATTTTGGAGACTGGTGTTCAAGACTGATACAGTAATCAGATGTTGGAGCCTGGGGTGCAGAATGATTGTTGCAGACAGCAGAGGTTGGAGACTGGGTTGCAGAAGGACTATTGCAGAGAGCAGAATTTGGAGACTTAGGTGCAGAAGGTCTGTTACACAGAGAAGAGGTTGGAGACTGGGATGCAGAAGGACTGTTGCAGAGAACAGAGGTTGAAGACTGGGGTGCAGAAGGATCGTCAAAGAGAATAGAGTTTTCAGACTGAGGTGCAGAAGGACAAATTCAGAGAGCAGATGATGGAGACTGGGGTGCAGAAGGGCTGTTGCAGAGAGCAGAGGTTGGAGACTTGTGTGCAGAAGGACTGTTTCAGAGAGGAGATTTTGGAGACTGGGTGCAGAAAGCCTGTTACAGAGACCAGAGTTTGGAGAAGGGGTGCATAAGGACTGTAACAGAGAGCAGGTTTTGGAGACTGGTTTGCAAAAGTATCTTACAGAGTAGAGGTTGGAGACTGAGATGCAGAAGGACTGTTACAGATAGTAGAGGTTGGATACTGAGGTGCATGAGGACAATTGCAGCGAGCAGTTTTTGAAGACTGAGGTGCAGAAGGACTGTTACAGAGAGCAGAGTTTGTAGACTTGGGTGCAGAAGGATTGTTGCAGAGAGAAGAGGTCGGAGTCTGTGGTTTAGAAGGATCGTTGCAGAGAGCAGAGGTTGGAGACTGAGGTGCAGAATTACTGTTACAGAGAGCAGATTTTGTAAACTGGGGTGCAAGACTGATACATAAATCAGATGTTGGAGCCTGGGGTGCAGAATAATTGTTACAGAGAGAAGAGGTTGGAGTCTGTGGTTAGAATGATCATTGCAGGGAGCATAGGTTGGAGGCTGGGTTGCAGAA